>NC_081763.1:29651521-29951521 GCF_963082965.1 Carassius carassius | reverse complement strand
AAGAGAATCACAACAGCATTCATGAATCATGACAAAAGCCTAAACGCCAGGCTGGAAGCTCTGGTGACCAACATGCTGAGAAACCCCCCAAAAACATGAATTTGGCAGGAAGAAAATGACTGAGATGTGAAGTTGCACCAGTTCCCATCAGGCCTTGAGGTGTTGAATGTTTAAATAATCTGCATGGTGAGAACAAAACTGTTTAAACCCAGTGCATGTCATGCAACTTGAGCGTGTTGGAGAAAAGCAAAGGCTCTAGAAAAGACAAGAAATGGATAAAGCACTACAGTTTCCGCAAATCTACCGCAAAAATGTGACCTCACATGGTCAGAAATGAAGCATGCACACAGGTATTTGCTAAAGGAATCCACCTTTCACTCTATTTCCACATGGAAAATGCTTCCTGGAAATGCATGAGTTCTAGAAGTCTGGACTATTAAAGCCAAGGCTGTGAGTGTTCCTCGAGTCCATGCGGCGTTCGTCCTTGCGCTTGACACGTTGTGAGAGGTAGATCTGAGGTTTCCAAGAGACTTGCAACCGGTCAGACTGACAACGACGTGAGATTGAGCAGAGCTGATGAGCACTTCCGACCAAATGAGCAACCAACAAGCTGCGGATGTTCAAACTTGGAGTTCACCGAGGCACATCAGTGTAAATATCACAGGGAACACGGCTCCCGAAGCAACCGCGATTGGTTTCGAGAAAAACATGGATGGGTGCTGACTGGCTAAGGCTTCGACGGAGATCTGATGGGACTTTTCATGGTCACAAGCTCACACGTTCATGTTCTATTGCTTCTCCTTGTGCTTGGAGGCACTTTGGTTGTGTTTGAGGCATAACAGGTTAGTTTATCGGCTCGACTTTCACCGGCGTAGGTGAAGTCAGAGTGTCTGTACATGAAGCAGAGGAAAAAAAAAAAAAAAAAAAAATTTCACACTTGGATGACGAAACCCTCTCCTCTCAACCTCGAGAAATTGTTTCGAGAGCACATTCATCCAGAGCGCAAAATAAAGACTCAGAAGTTGCTATATTCATGTCTAATCTAATCTGTCATCCTAGCGGATGATTCTCAGTCTGTGTGGTTGTTGGTGTAATTGGTCTTTTTGGAGTCCACTTTGGCTCCTCTTAGCTTGCCAGTGATGACCTTGTAGCAGCCGCGGGCGATTTTGTACATCCAGATTGTGTTCAGGATATCCAAGCAAACGCAGGATACGATCCAGGCCACCTGAACTGCCAGACCGAGGCTTTCGAACGTTGGCGTACCGAAGATGGCAAACACTTTGGCCCAGTAGGGAGGCATCACGGCGATCCGCACCAGGAAGAAGACGATCGCCATTGCAACGCCATTGCCGACAACCAGCGGGTGAGTACGAGGGTAAGCTAACGCTTCGAAAAACCACCTGCAGAGAGAGAAATAGAGGTCAAATGAGACACTCAGCAACTGGCAAGCAAATGGATCTACACAAAACCTCTTCACAGGAATAAGTGAATCTCACCTTTGATTCACAAATGGTGTTGACAGTTCTGAAATCAGTCGGAAGTTTGCAAAATAAGGAAGCACTCCACGAGTCTGAAAAAAAAAATGTAGATCATTTGTTTGAATACCTCTCCTATGATGAACATCTTGAGAGCAATTGATTTTTTAGGTGTTCTAACCATCCTGCTCCAACTATTAATAATAGTATATTTATTAGTATTTACAAAATGTATATTATTATTTAAAAACAAGTAGTGAAACTTTAGTATTAATATCTGAAAAAAAGCTTAATCAGCCAAATCAAAGACAGGGAGGTGTAACCAACACGTCTAACTAACTGACTAGGCTTATTATTGTTAACTTAAAAAAAATAAAAACTAATATTAAGGGGTTTTTTTACTTACAAAATGATATAAACGTTCTCTAAAGTCAAATAAAATATAAAAACAAGTTTTATTCCAGCAACATTTCTCATTTTAATTGAGTTAACCTTGATGTACCGAAATAACTAAAATACTGAAATAAAAACAATAAAAGCTAGACATACAAAAAAATATGAAAACTCCCAAAAAACATTATTAAAACTATAAATATAAACATAAAAACTGATTCCAAATATTAGTAAACACTATAATAGTTTCTTAAATGACACTAAAATAATACAGTAACAAACTTACAAAATAAATAATGACACAATCCTAAGAAAACCAAGGCAATTTGTGATATTCAAAGACAATATTAAAAATGACAAAAATCTGTTGAAAACGACACTTTAGAGACTTATGTAAGAACTTTCCTTTAAAAAAAAGCTTCTCACATTTATTTGAATTTTATCATCAAATATGTTATATTTTTAGCCTTATTTATAGTAAATATCCACAATTTCAAGAGCTTTCCATGTCCATACTCACCAGCACAAATCCATAAGCATACAGCGCCGCCAAGTGGTGACAGACAAAAAACACGTCTCCCATGGTCCTCCAGTTACAAGCTAGAAGCACCAGGTCTGAGAGAAGAAGAGACGATAGAAGAGAGAAAAAAAATGTAGACAAACCTGAAAAGATCTGTGTGTAATCTGTGCTTGAATAAAACGAAGCTTCATACCATAGAACAGGTATCCACAGGTGATGGCCACATTGAGCTTTACCAAGTTGGGATCACCCCTGAGGGAGGAAAAACAAATGCTACAGCTCAACAAAACTGTACAAGAAATGCAGTCAGTCAGCAACGGAAGCATTTGGATTGAACAAGACTAACACGAACTGCTTCTTTCTGAAGGGTGTAATCCGTAAAAGCGTCACCTCCCAGCTGTTTCTGAATCGAATCGATATTCTGGAGACATCTGGAATGCTGGTAATCTACAGCGTTTGCATGTAATTATATCTTGTAAGCAAAAACATATATGGCTAATGGCAAATATACTATAAAATGTTTATTGTGTGAAACTAATTTCCATCAGATTGTTAGTGACACTGGTTGTGTTGAATTCAAGTTGTTAAAGCAAAGGTGTTTGTTGGTTTGAGTAGGGTTGGGAATCATTAGAAAATGATTTTTTAATCAATGAATGGTGTAAATGAAAACATTCCCCAACAAATCATACACTGCAAAAAATGCTTCTCAAGCTTAGATTTTGTCTAGTTTCCAGCCCAAAATATCTAAAAATTATTAAATCAAGACTGATTTTCTAGACAACTGAAACTGGTTGTCTTGTTATCAGAAAAAAACAAGTCAAAATTAAGTGAGTTTTACAATTTTAAATAAGATTATTTTTGCTTACCCCATTTGCAGATTATTTAGCTCGTTTCAAGCAAAAACTCACTCAATTTTGACTTGTTTTTTTCTGATAACAATTCTTTGATAATTTGGCTGGAAACAAGAAACAAAAACTTTTTTTTGCAGTGTATGATATTCCTTAAATTGTTTTAATAAACAGTATTATTATTACGGATTACATTCTGTACAATAACAATATATTTCTGTCATAATTTCTTCTAGTTAAGCCGACTTTTCATTTTATGGGTTGTTACAGAATTCTGCTGCATGAATGAACGAATGAATGTAACTGTGACTTTTTATCTCACAATTCAGACTTTTTTCTTTGCATGTCAAAAAAAATTGCAAAATATAAACTCAGAACTGCAAGAAATGTAAGCACAAAAAAAAAATTCAGAGTTTATATCTCAATTCAGCTGCGAGTTTTAATATCGTAATTCTGCTTTTTTTCTCCCCTCACAAATCTGAGAATTTTTTTTTTTTTTTTTTGGAGATAAAGTGTCATTATACATTGAATTCCCTTGTAATGACTGGATTTCGTGATTCTGTCCGTGTTTTCCTCATTGCAGTAATGATAGATCTGATGGTCTGATTAGGTCCTTTTGAACAAAGACCAGAATTAAGAAAGACACTTTATACAGAGAAATTAAACCCATAAAACAGTAGAGCACTGCACTAAATGTAAAAGTAAACCACCCACAAAACCCTGGAGGAGACGAGCATCAAACACCACAGCATACGCTGGTTTAAACTGTTCGTTTTCATGAAAAATACACAGAGTTACAAACCTGTGCGAAATAAAAATGAACTTTTTCCACCAGTGGTCTAACATTAGATGCTCACAAAATAGAGAAATCAAATAAAGCATTTATTTTATATAATATTTCTGACAATTCTCTAACAGGGCATAGATATTAACCAATGTCTATTAAATCAAATGCAATAATTGTAATAATAATAATAATAATAATAATAATAATAATAAAGTACTTTGCCTAGGGTTATGATAGTAACTGGTACTAAAACCATAAAAAACTGAATAAAATATAATATAAAAAAAAAAGATAATGCCAAGGTAACATTTCTCATCTTCGTTTAGTTTAACTTGAAGTGCTAAAATAACTAAAACTATATAAACTAAAATTAATAATATAAAAAAAAAAAAAAAATTTATATATATATATATATATATAAAATTATATATATATATATATATATAGACATGTAGAAAAACTAATAAGAATACACAACAAAATGACTAAACCAAACTAAAATTAAAACGAAAACAGAAAATATTCAAATAAATCCTAAATCAAAATATCAAAAAAAAAAAATGTATAGCATAGCCAATGATAGTAAAATAACCAGTTATAATTTAGCACAAAAAAAAAAAATCAACTATTAATAATTACTAATTAAAAATCTTCTAAAAATTATTTTTAAGTGTTAATCTGTTTTATCTATTTCTTCTACGGGACATGTTATCCTAACATTAACCTTTCACCAACATAATTATCAAGTTCATATTCATAGCTGAGCACAGATAACCCATGGCTTAGGAAAAAAAATATTTAGGCCAAAGTTGAATCTGACAGACAGACACACCTAATCAAGATTCTTCACCTTAGATCTCATTCAGTTCACTATCTGGACAAGCAGGTCATCTTTAGAGAACAGATTCACACAACTGACCCGACGAGTCGAATGAAAGCCACTTTCATGTAAGGAAGGATGACGGCCGTTACTAGGGCTGCACGATATTGGGAAAAAAATGACATTGCGATATTTTATTTTTCTGCGATATATATTGCGATATTTTTTCTTACAAACAAAAATGGGTTGAGCACACTTACATTCTCATTTTAAATGATTTAAACATCGACACCATCGTGTCAACTGATTCATCTGCGGGAGGGAGAGAGCAAGACAGCGTTCGTGTTGTTTGAAAACGGCTCGCTCTCTCTCTCTCAATTCAATTCATATTGCTTTATTGGCATGACATACAAAGGTACATATTGCCAAAGCATTGTACATAGCAGAATAGAAACAAACAAAACAAAAATACATATATATTCATAAGAAAAAAAAATCATGCAAAATAAATCCATATACATTTCTATAAACATTGATGGTACTTCTAATGTACTCTCTGTCTGTCTCTCTCGCGCGCGCTCTCTCTCTCTCTGTCTCTCTCGCGCGCGCTCTCTCTCTCTCTGTCTCTGTCTCTCTGTCTCTCTCTCTCTCTCTCTCTCACGTGCGCGCTCTCTCTCTCTGTGTCTCTCACGCGCGCGCTCTCTCTCTGTGTCTCTCGCGCGCGCTCTCTCTCTCCGTCTCTCTCGCGCGCTCTCTCTCTCTCTGTCTCTCTCGCGCGCTCTCTCTCTCTCTCTGTCTCTCTCTCTCTCTCTCACGTGCGCGCTCTCTCTCTCTGTGTCTCTCACGCGCGCGCTCTCTCTCTGTGTCTCTCGCGCGCGCTCTCTCTCTGTGTCTCTCGCGCGCGCTCTCTCTCTCCGTCTCTCTCGCGCGCTCTCTCTCTCTCTGTCTCTCTCGCGCGCGCTCTCTCTCTCTCTGTCTCTGTCTCTCTGTCTCTCTCTCTCTCTCTCTCTCACGTGCGCGCTCTCTCTCTCTGTGTCTCTCACGCGCGCGCTCTCTCTCTGTGTCTCTCGCGCGCGCTCTCTCTCTCCGTCTCTCTCGCGCGCTCTCTCTCTCTCTGTCTCTCTCGCGCGCTCTCTCTCTCTCTGTCTCTCTCGCGCTCCCTCTCTCTCTGCCCTGTTAAACTTGCATGTGGTTTTCAGTCCTGTCAATTATAAACTTTCACTCTATGATGGTTAAGCTGTGCAATTAATCCGCGAATCACATTCGTCAAGGGCAGGGGAGTAGCTGGCCCGTACAGTTAATGAATAACGGATCAACTACGACAGCCTACATCGCACATCCTGCGATGTGACTATCGTGGATTCGTACATCGCGATATCGATGCTTAAACGACACATCGTGCAGCCCTAGCCGTTACTATAAAACACAAAGAGATCAGCTTGAAGTAGTCTAACTCTTCAGGCGAGACCGGATCAAGTTAACTGGGGTAAGGCTATCATCTCTGACAGCGTTTCACAAACAAAAGCCCAATGACTGAACAAATTCAACTTTTTTTCAACAATGTGTTGAGTCACAGGTGGCTTTTGCATCCTTCATTATGTAAATAATGACGTTAAAAAAAATGTCTGTTACCATCAGCCCTGAAATGCATTGTTTATAGACCGATATATATTAATATTGATAACAGTGTAGCTTGAGATGCACAATGCAATTTACCTACATTAGGAACTGGATATTTACAACTCATGCTGCTCAGACGTCTCACAACAAGAACTGCTAAATAAAGACAAAAATCTTTCTAAACGATGCCATGATCCCACTGAAGAGTCACGTGATCCGGCAGAGGAAGGGTCTGGGAACCGGTGGTTTCCTAATGAAAGGGCGCTTTGCTAGGGAAGATTAAAAACTCTATGATCTGAGAGATCGAGAAGGGAGAGGGGAAAACAGACAACAGATCGGGGTTGCACTCGGAAATGCCAAAAGAAGGAGAGATGAACAGAAGTGAGATGGAAAGGAGACATGCACTCTGTTCCTAGTGAGCTGCCTTGCTGTGTAATTTGGAACGCTTTAAAAAAAACAGCAACTTCACGAGCAACAGAACCACGAATCAAAAAACAGTATACACTAATCTTTTTTAATGTGTTATTATTATCAGGCTATAAAGTAGGTCTAGGTAGATAGCTCACTAGGTTTTGGACCAGAGCTAGAAAGGACAACCACTAAAGACTAATTACCATTCTTCCCCTTCAGGATGCAAAGATGCAGACCAAACAGGCAGCAGGCAGAAAAGAAAATATTAAAGAGAGGGAAAGAAGAAAAGGAAAATGAAGAAAAGAAGACAAATGAGACGGCAGTCGTGTGCCCTGGCGACTACAGAAGACACATCACTGATGATGACAGAGCAAAAGTTTCAATTAAAACTTTTGGGTAAAGCAAGATTCTCTCAATTGGACATATAAACCTAGATATGGGGACTCAATTATTGATTGGTACGAATTGTAGGTTTGATTGTCGCAATTTAGGACCTTTATGGATTCAAAAATAGCTGTTCTGCTAAAGACCCATATTTTTGTGTTTGTTTTTAAACAGTAAAAAAATAAAAATCATGATATGCAAAAAATGTACACAGAGTTGTACAAAACCACCCTGTATTTGAACGCTCTGCAACATACCAGACCGGGTCTTCATTGACGGCATCGTCGTACCAGAGGATATAGACGCAGAACAGCCCCACAATTAACGCATGGACTGTGGACACAAGCCTGAGGACGTAAAAGATGAAAGAACATTTCAGTAATCATCAAAGTTTGAGTTTGGTGAACTTCCTGTACAGTTGTCTATTCATTTCAAGGATTCAAATCCAGTGCATGAATTTAGCCATGCTGGCACCAAACAAACCCTTACAAGTATATAGTCAATAATTAAACTGTGCCAAGGGCCACAAAAAGTCATTGAATCATTTGCACATTGGGTCAAAAGAAATCAGCTTTAGGAACATCACACAGATAACATGATGCTGACACAGTAGGAAATGATATCTACGGTAGATAGCGGACAGTGAAGGAACTATGATTTGATCTGATGCATTAGTCTGAGTGTGTGTGTTTGGGAGAAATCATTGTCTGTGGACTGTAGACTTTCATATCTGTTATCTGCACAGTGTGAGAAACCCCTGTGTGTGCCACTATCTGACAGCACACAAACCAAAAGGACAAAAACTTACGATCCAATGCTTTGTTTTATTGATTTATTTATTTTGCATTCTCTGTTCCACCCCATTAAGTGAATAAAATAATCAAGGAAATGCTTTGCTATCGCATTACCTGATTACATTCATCCCTTGATAGTGTGAAAAATGTTTCATCATTCAGGCAGAAGGTTTCAAACCGGTATCCGTAAACTCGTTTAAAAAGAGATAAGCAAACTATTGTGCAAAATACTCAAAGACATCTTATTCTAATTACAAGTATATTATTGTACAATTAAAAAAAGGGGTCTTTATAGGGAAAGAATTGCATTTTATAGAGAGTGCAAAGAATCAATGCAACTGGTTCTGTGCTCCCATGACATTGTCAAAGCGTTTAGATTTGCTAACAGAATATCTTATCAGTTTATTTCATAAAAGACATGTCATGACTTTTAAAACAACATAAGCGGTCAAAACAAGAACAGGAGGTATTTAGCATCTTCTAAAAACAGTTCAAGGTTAAAAAAAACATGTGTTTAACCTCTGACATGTTATATAACCATGTAACGTATTGTACAGAGACCTATCTCTTCCTAAGTGCTGTAAGGTCAAAGTTAACCAGGTTCAAAAGATTGTAAAGAGAAAAGTTGATTAGACCAAACTGCCTTCACCTACATTACACAATACAGTACAGTACAGAGATCACCAGATCGCACTCACGCACAACTACTTCATGAATGACATTTGCAAGCTTCTTTGCATTTTTGAAAACATTCTTCAAAAAAAGATAATTCTCTCATTTGACTGGATTCTAATATCATATATTCTCTCGATCTTAAACTTCCATTGCAATATCATTTAACGCATTTCTAACCACAGAGCAGGTGATACCTGGAGTTCCAGTCGTTGAATTTGTTTGGAGGAAGTTTCCCGTAACCCTGCGTGAAGTTGGAAGACAGAATGGGACTGACGCACGAGAAGAACAGCTGAAACCCCACGAAGCTGCCGGCCACCACATACACCTCTCTCATATCCATCTCTCACCTGCACAAGAGACATCACAACACACACAGTCACATCTGTGCTCTTACCTGTGTCTACTCTGACAGGATCCGCAATCTGCACATTCATTACACAAAACATTCATCTGTTTGTGAGTGAAGAAGCAGTCTAACAAAGAAAGTTATTAAAAGTGCATTATTGTGGATGAAGTCATTGTTTTCAATTGTTCAAAGAAGAGTATCACGGTGGAGAAAGAGTGATGGAGAATGTGAGAGCAGCAATGAGAGAGACACATTTTCTTACTTTTTTTCTGAAAAATATTTATGTTTCTGTTCCCACTAAAAAAAAAAAGTAATAGTTTGGTTGTTAAATTTTCAAAAGAGAAAAGAGAACAAATAGCTAAAAACAATCTACACACATCTGCAGTTACAGGTTTAGCAGGATTTTATCCAGATTCACGTAACATTCTTAAGATTAAAATTCTAACTGCCATTTCTCTCTTATTTTTAAGGAAATAAGAACATTTCGTCATCCCCAAAAATACAAATGTTCTATTCTATTTTAAATAAAATTGTTCTTAAAACAAAACTTAAAAATCGTTATAAATTAAGTTTTGATAACCTAAAATGTGTCTAAAATCTTTTAAATGCAACTTGTTTTAAAAGGTAAAATGTTCAGTTTCAAATACTGTGCATTACAACATAACAAGAAAATTATTCTGTGACAGTTGAAGTCATTAAACATTTCATGCAATTTACATTCAATCTTAGCGACTGCAAAAGTTAAGAGATTGTACCGTTAAGATTGACCTGTGTAAAGTTTTGAATAGTTTGTATTAAACAATGCAACCTCATGTACAGGATAGAATAAAATCAGATCATACTGATAATAATTTTATTATATTGTTAACAAATTAATTTTATTCTTAAATGTAAATGCCATCCATCCATCCATCTTCTTCTGCTTATCCGGGGCCGGGTCGCGGGGGCAGCAGTCTAAGCAGAGAACCCCAGACTTCCCTCTCCCTAGACACTTCCTCCAGCTCTTCTGGGGGGACACGAGGCGTTCCCAGGCCAGCCGGGAGACATAGTCTCTCCAGCGTGTCCTAGGTCTTCCCCGGGGTCTCCTCCCAGTGGGACGCGCCCGGAACACCTTCCCTGGAAGGCGTCCAGGAGGCATCCGGAACAGATGCCCGAGCCACCTCAGCTGACCCCTCTCGATGTGGAGGAGCAGCGGCTCTACTCTGAGCTCCTCCCGGGTGACTGAGCTTCTCACCCTATCTCTAAGGGAACGCCCAGCCACCCTGCGGAGAAAGCTCATTTCGGCCGCCTGTATCCGGGATCTTGTCCTTTCGGTCATGATCCAAAGCTCATGACCATAGGTGAGAGTAGGAACGTAGATTGACCGGTAAATCGAGAGCTTCGCCTTGCGGCTCAGCTCTTTCTTCACCACGACAGACCGGTACATCGACCGCATTACTGCAGAAGCTGCACCGATCCGTCTGTCAATCTCCCGTTCCATCCTTCCCTCACTCGTGAACAAGACCCCAAGATACTTAAACTCCTCCACTTGAGGCAGGAACTCTCCACCAACCTGAAGTGGGCAAGCCACCCTTTTCCGACTGAGGACCATGGCCTCGGATTTGGAGGTGCTGATTCTCATCCCAGCCGCTTCACACTCGGCTGCAAACCGTCCCAGTGCATGCTGAAGGTCCTGGCTTGATGAAGCCAACACGACAACATCATCCGCAAAGAGCAGAGACGAAATCGTGTTGTCACCAAACCTGACCCCCTCCGGCCCCTGGCTGCGCCTAGAAATTCTGTCCATAAAAATCATGAACAGAACCGGCGACAAAGGGCAGCCCTGCCGGAGTCCAACACGTACCGGGAACAAGTCTGACTTACTGCTGGCAATACGAACCAAGCTCCTGCTCTGGTCGTACAGGGACCGGATAGCCCTTAGAAAAGGGCCCCGGACCCCATACTCCCGGAGCACCCTCCACAGGCCGCCGCGAGGGACACAGTCGAATGCCTTCTCCAAATCCACAAAGCATATGTGGACTGGTTGGGCAAACTCCCATGAACCCTCCAGCACCCCGTAGAGGGTATAGAGCTGGTCCAGTGTTCCACGGCCTGGACGAAAACCACACTGTTCCTCCTGAATCCGAGGTTCTACTATCGGCCGGATTCTCCTCTCCAGTACCCTGGCATAGACTTTCCCAGGGAGGCTGAGAAGTGTGATCCCCCTGTAGTTGGAACACACCCTCCGGTCCCCCTTCTTAAAAAGAGGGACCACCACCCCGGTCTGCCATCCCAGAGGCACCGTCCCCGACTGCCACGCGATGCTGCAGAGGCGTGTCAGCCAAGACAGCCCCACAACATCCAGAGACTTGAGGTACTCAGGGCGGATCTCATCCACCCCCGGTGCCTTGCCACCGAGGAGTTTCTTGACTACCTCGGTGACTTCAGCTTGGGTGAAGGACGAGTCCACATCTGAGCCCTCAGCCTCTGCTTCCTCAATGGAAGACGTGACAGCGGGATTGAGGAGATCCTCGAAGTATTCCTTCCACCGTCCAACGACATCCCCAGTTGAGGTCAACAGCTCCCCACCTCTACTGTAAACAGCATTGGTAGGGCACTGCTTCCCTCTCCTGAGGCGCCGGACGGTTTGCCAGAATCTCTTCGAGGCCGACCGATAGTCCTTCTCCATGGCCTCACCGAACTCCTCCCAGGCCCGAGTTTTTGCCTCCGCAACCACCCGGGCTGCAGTCCGCTTGGCCTGCCGGTACCTATCAGCTGCCTCAGGAGTCCCACAAGCCAACCAGGCCCAATAGGACTCCTTCTTCAGCTTGACGGCATCCCTTACTTCCGGTGTCCACCACCGGGTTCGGGGATTGCCGCCTCGACAGGCACCGGAGACCTTACGGCCACAGCTCAGAGCGGCCGCTTCGACAATGGAGGTGGAGAACATGGTCCACTCGGACTCAATATCTCCAGCCTCCCTCGGGATCCGGTCGAAGCTCTGCCGGAGGTGGGAGTTGAAGATCTCTCTGACAGGAGGCTCTGCCAAACGTTCCCAGCAGACCCTCACAGTACGTTTGGGTCTGCCGAGTCTGTCCAGCTTCCTCCCCCGCCATCGGATCCAACTCACCACCAGGTGGTGATCAGTTGACAGCTCCGCCCCTCTCTTCACCCGAGTGTCCAAGACATACGGCCGGAGGTCGGATGAAACGACCACAAAGTCGATCATCGACCTACGGCCTAGGGTGTCATGGTGCCACGTGTACTGATGGACACCCTTATGCTTGAACATGGTGTTCGTTATGGACAAGCTGTAACTAGCACAGAAGTCCAATAACTGAACACCACTCGGGTTCAGATCAGGGGGGCCGTTCCTCCCAATCACGCCCCTCCAGGTGTCACTGTCGTTGCCCACGTGGGCGTTGAAATCCCCCAGTAAAACGACGGAGTCCCCAGTCGGAGCACTTTCCAGCACCCCTCCCAGAGACTCCAAGAAGGCCGGGTACTCTGCACTGCCGTTCGGCCCGTAGGCACAAACGACAGTGAGAGACCTATCCCCGACCCGAAGGCGCAGGGAAGCGACCCTCTCGTTCACCGGGGTAAACTCCAACACATGGCAGCTGAGCTGGGGGGCTATAAGCAGACCCACACCAGCCCGCCGCCTCTCACCATGGGCAACTCCAGAGTGGTGAAGAGTCCATCCTCTCTCGAGGAGTGTGGTTCCAGAGCCCAAGCTGTGCGTAGAGGTGATCCCGACTATCGCTAGTCGGAACCTCTCAACCTCACGCACAATCTCGGGCTCCTTTCCCGCCAGTGAGGTGACATTCCACGTCCCTAGAGCTAGTTTCCGTGTCCAGGGATCGGGCTGTCGAGGCCCCCGCCTTCGACTGCTGCCCGATTCTCTAAGCACCGGCCCCTTACAGTCCCTCCTGTAGGTGGTGAGCCCACGGGAAGGCGGCCCCACGTCGCTCCTTCGGGCTGAGCCCGGCCGGACCCCGTGGGGGGAGGCCCGGCCACCAGGCGCTCGCATACGAGCCCCAACCCCGGGCCTGGCTCCAGGGTGGGGCCCCGGCTGCGCCATACCGGGCGACGTCACGGTCCTTTTATGTGATCTTTTCATAAGGGGTTTGTGAACCGCTCTTAGTCTGACCCGTCGCCTAGGACCTGTTTGCCTTGGGAGACCCTACCAGGGGCATATAGCCCCGGACAACATAGCTCCTAGGGTCATTCGGGTACTCAAACCCCTCCACCACGTTAAGGTGGCAGTTCAAGGAGGAGCTTAAATGTAAATGTTCTTAGGAAAATATTTGAGAGAATAAAAAGATTAAAGCACTTACACTTATGCATTTGGTGGGTATTTATCCAAAGCAACCTATGTTATTCATTGGATTTAACATGCAATACAGTTTACACTAAAAATCACTTAACAGAATAATGAATATAAAAAGAGAAAACTGTAAGAAATTTCAGAGAAAATAAGCAAAGGAAACATCTAATTTTTAGGTCAAAGTCTCCAAATCTCAGAAAAATGAGCACCAGAGGCAAGAGGAATATAATAAGTGTGTGTCTCATTATAGAGAGGGTCACTGACCCCCAGCATGCTGAAGGGTCATATCGAGTCCTCTGGTATTTTTCAAGCTCTATCACTGTATGAAGCTATAACACACACACGCAGAAGAACTATTACACTTTGAATCAATGTCTCTTCAACAAAACATTTCTTCAAACTACTGCATCCAGCAATAAATCGGCTTTTAACTTAAACCAACCAAAAATAAAACACATTTTTGACATACTGTAATGCATTATTTTTAGTGTAGAATGCATGATTTTTCCAAACACGCTGGATTCTTCCACACAAACGTGCAGCTGTTCTTTTCAAATTCTTATGCATGGAACAAACTGAAGACATTTACTTGAACTTAGAAGAGAGGCTGAGGAATCTATTGCGAAACCTCTCATGATCGGGTCTAACACACAAACAATGGGCTTAAACGGACTATATAATCCCACCAGAGATGGCAGTAAACATTTTGCTGTACTTTATTAAGATTAAACTAACTATGGAATTACATTTGTTTCAATAATAATGAACGAAACTTTATAAAACTGAACATAACTTTTTCAGAAACTATCAAAAATATGCCATTACAAAAGAAGAAAAAAACAATGAAAACGAAAAAAATGAACTCAAAATTTAACAGGCTCTTAAAATATGCTTAATTCTTTGTTAATGTTTTTCAAAGATTCGTTTTCGCAAATCGTGGATTCTAAATTCATTGCCACAGATTTCGGTTACGTTTCGCAGTTTTTCGTTTGGTGTTTTGACACAAACCTCTCGTGGGGGCGGGGTTAACAGTGATCTACTCTGATTGGATAGTGAGCTTTTGATGGACAGGTGCTCTCTGACCGGGAAGTACAGACGTCACTCAGTGGCGCACATATTGGAAAGCTCTCGTGATTGTAATTTGTACTACTAAATATGTAAATAATATTTGACCTTCGATTGTCTCAGTCTGTAAAGATGAACTCTTGTCCTTCAAGGCAGCCTGAAGTAAGCTTGTGTTACTGAATGACAATAATAACCCGCAACAAACTGTTGCACAGTAACACAAGCTTACTTCAAGCTGCCTGGAGGACAAGCGGAGGTGGAAGATGACGCTGCTGCGTGTCTCTGTCTCCTGAAAGCTCATCTTCACTGAGACGATCGAAGGTCAAATATTATTTATATATTTAGTAACACAAGGCATGACGTATTGCATACAATTCACCGCGAGAGCTTTTTTTTTCTTTTTCTATGTTTATAAATGCAGAGAACAAAAACATACAAAGGTATAAACATAAATCACATAATATCCACCACAAAACAAAACAAAGAATAAAAAGAGGGCCAAAATCTAAACACAATTAAACAAGGAGATCAAAGGCAGAGCAAATCTAACAGTCCTTATAGCTTTCTTATTAGACACTGAGATTACATTCAAATAGTTTTCCATTTCTTTTAGGAAAACAGAAGACAGATTTACAGTTGGAGAATTTGCATTTGTGAATGTGAAATTTGTTTAGGATTTTTTTTTTAATTAATAACAAAACTGTTATTTTTGTTTGTGGGGTCAGAGTCATAATACCCAAATATAATGTTTTTCATATGTGCTGAGAAGCCTGGCAAAATCTTACAGTTGACAAACACACCGATATCATCCCAAAGTTTCTGAGTGTAGTGACATGACCAAAATAAGTGTACAGTTTCTTCAGAACTCGAACAAAAAGAGCATGTAAGATCAATGTCAGATTTAAACCTTTGTATACACTTATTTACAGGGTAGAACCTGTGTATGAGCTTAAAATAAATGTCTTTCACTTTGTCTGTGAAAAAGAATTTTTGCGGTATAGACCAGATTTAATCACCGCGAGAGCTTTCCAATATTTGCGCCACTGGGTGGCATCTGTACTTCCTGGTCAGAGAGCACCTGTCCATCAAAAGCTCACTATCCAATCAGAGTAGATCACTGTTAGCCCCGCCCCCACGAGAGGTTTGTGTCAAAACACCAAACGAAAAACTGCGAAACGTAAGCGAAATCTGTGGCAATGAATTTAGAATCCACGATTAGCGAAAACGAATCTTTGAAAAACATTAACAAAGAATGAAGCATATTTGAAGAGCCTGTTAAATTTGTGCGACTGAGTTCATTTTTTTTTCATTTTCATAGTGTTTTTCTTCTTTTGTAATGGCATATTTTTGATAGTTTCTGAAAAAGTTATTTATTTCGTTCATTATTATTGAAACAAATGTAATTCCATAACTAACAAGGGTTTTAATCATTTACCCAGGTACTGGCATTTGTTCAACAATTGATTGAAGAGGAGCAGATAGGGTCATGATGAGATCTGCACAATGTCTTTCTTTAATCTAGTACCCAGCCTTCTGTTAACACTTCCATTGTAAAACTATTTCTAGACTAAAAAAGGTGAGTGGCAACATGTGAGCTCCTGTGTAAAGGGCACGTATGGAGCACACTGTAGCAGTGAAGAGAGGTAATCTTTCAACAGCAATCAAACAATCAACCACCAGATAAACCACAGACTTTCATGGCTGGTCACTTGGCTGAAATTAATAAGATTTGAAAATAACGCACAAATTAATGTCAATTCCATTACATGACACATATACACCAAATATGGGTCATTGGCATAGGTTAGGCCTTCTCTTTTATGTTTGAGAGTTCCACCTCAGGCCCAGCACTGTGCAGTTTGAAGCATTAGTTGAGGCTTGAATTTGACAAATGTGTCTTACAGAAGCAGATGTGTAGTTGACAGGTATCTATTTATCACTTCACCCCAATATTATGCATTATAGGCTAATGAACAAAAGGGTCAGGAAGTCATTATACTAACCATGACATGGTGGAGGAAAATCTGCATGCCAAAATACCTGGATACCTTGGACTTGCCACCAAGTTAGCAGTCAGTTCTCTTTCAATGGATAAAAATAATAAGACATAGTCTGTTTCTGAATTAAACTCAAATAATAACTTCTGTGATGATATCATGATCAAGATCTGCAGTCATATATATTTAAATAAAAACATATATTTCAAGATATTTTACATACAGTACTGGAAGTGGATCAAAAAAGGTAAAGTTTAAAATGTTTTCTACTAACATCTAAAATAAATTTAAAAATGCAAATGACCTCATATTAATACAATATATTATACCCTTTTGTTTATTATATATATATATATATATATATACACACACACACACACTTTTTTTTTTTTTTTTACAATGCATATTTAATTTTAGAGGGTAGAGTTAAAAGTTAAAAGTCTGGCCAGGGCAGAAGGCCAAAATAGTGATTCTAATAGATCTCACTTTGTAACAAATAAAGTACACACTCATAAAGTTTAAATGCATTTAATGCTTTTCTTCAAAAGGAGAAGGAACATTTCCTTAATATCATCACTCACATTTTAAATGGTCTATTTTAAGAGACGTTTGACAACGAAAAATCTGTCACCATAAATTATGCGGAAGCTTGCGCCACTGAACAATTTCAGTTTCGCCTGAATAACAGTGCCAACAATTTCCGATTCGAAATTTGAATTTCTGAATTCTACATTCACGCGTTCTCTGAAATGTAAAAGCGAGCGGCTGCGTCATAATTCCCGGTAGGTGCGTCATAATGCGCTGCATAATAATATGCGTAACCGTCCGTCAACGACAAAACGAGCACGCAGGGAACACGGCCGCTTTAACGCGAGGAAATATGTTGCATGCATGTGCAGTGCGTAAGAATATTCTGCACACGCAGCGACTTGAATGAGTGTCCAACGCAACTCTGTCGCGCTAAACTTTACTATTCATCAGTGATCATCAGTCGCCTTTAACAATGGCCGTGTAAATAATGCATGTGACAGGTGGAGAGAGCGATGCTTCTGTGCATACACGCTGTGCGAATGACATCCACAGTGTACATTACCTGAGAACAGTCTCATAGATCCGTGTAAACGTGTCCAGATCCTGTTGTCTGCTTTCTTCTGTCCACGAACCCAGCTTTATCTAATGGCCGACGGCTAGCGAGCGCTTTCCCCACTCGCTGTCTTCAAACCCGCTCGTCCTCTGTGGCGCACTGGCGAATAAACCTGTATTTCTGGTGAGAGGCCATTTCCCACCTTTAAAAAACACGCAAGATTCCGTGAAGCTCCACTGCGTCCGCTGCACCAAAGACTGCGTTTCTCCACCGTAATATGGACAGGCTCCGCCCACTCCACACCCCCTGATGAAGCCTTGCCCACCGCACAGAAGCTACTGATTAAAACCCACAGTCTGACAGAATCATTGTTCTTGCTATAAAACATTTGGATTTCTAGTATATTTTCTGGGAAATTATATGACAAGAGCACGTAATACAAAAAAATAAATCAAAAAGAAAAAAATTATGCATTCTATGAAATGCAATGGCATGTATTTTAAGATTTAACAAGCTGGTTTTAGTTCACCCAAAAATGAAAATGTTCTACATTTTGATGAGTAGAAACATGCAGTTTTTCACTTCACAAGATGTTAACTGATGGACTGTAGTGGTATGGATTATTGTGATGTTTTTATCTGCTGTTTGGACTCTCATTCTGACGGCACTTCACTATTCACTGCAGAGGACCCATTGGTGAGCAAGTGATGAAATGCTACATTTCTCCAAATCTACTCTGATGAAGAAACAAACTCATCTATTTCTACCGAGCCACACTTCATGAATCCCCTTTAGGAGGAATGCATGACGGCAGCAAAATTTAGTTTTGCTGATGTGTTGTGCAATATTGACCATAACGACGCATCATGGGGAAACTAATCAAGAAAAATACTGTTTAGGTTGTTTTTGTTCTGTTGGTTTGAAATTGTTTGTATGTAGTTGTTTACTGATGAAATGGCTTTAGAATTGTATTCATTTATTTGCCCCTTAGCTGTGCATATTGTCATATAGTTCTGTATATATATAGTATATAGTTCTGCTTTTGTTAACTCAATCAGCCTTTACTATTTGGAACTCATAATTACTAACCAAAGAACATCTGCAGTTGAAGAACTTCTTTTATAGGCGACATCAAATGTTTAATTAGCTGGCTAGCTTTTATCATACAGACAATAGCAAAAAAAAAAGACTTGGTGGCACAAAATTTTGGTACAAAAACCCTACTCCGACAGGCAACTCTTCTGAATATGAATTGTCTGTGTTTTTATGCATATTGTATGTTTGCATAATAGGACTAAGTGTTATCCCAATATTCAGAACCATTTAGCCGCACCATAGTACATTTATAAATATAACATGGAATTAGATGTATACTGTTTTACTGGAATTCTTTAAGCCAGTCACATGTGGCTTATATAACAGCACACAATTACAAGCCAAATCATTTTAAAAGGCTCATTTTGGTCACATATTGTATCTAAAATGGAACAGGCCTCAAGCATTCCACAAAACCTTTAAGAACGATGTCACAGGAAGAGACAGAGGCATGTCACACTTTATTCAGTTACCCAAAACACAGATCAATGAATCATTGGGTCTATTTGAAAAAACAAACAAAAAAATCAATAATGTAACAATCCGGTGTGCAAAACGTTTTTCTTTTTATACAAAAAGACTTATTTGCAAAACTGTACAATCATATTTTCAATTGGAATAAGAGAGCTGAGCGCTACAGATCACAGCTTTTTTTTTATAGGTGAAGCATGTAATTCTTTCAGTCTTGAATACTGCAAACTCTAAATAAACCATTCGCAGCTTGATTCGCCCAAAAAGTGTAAACACTGTATGGCTGTGACTCTTTCTCGCTCCATTTCTTTGAGAGTCCTGCCCAGCTTGAAACAGCAGCATTGGCACATCCAATAGCGTGAGTTTGGGGCGGGGCTTTCTGTTTAGTTGACCAATTATAGAGGTTTGGGAAACCTGTTTGAGATCACTCACTGCTGTTCAGAGGTGGAAAGTAACGAATTACATTTACTCGCGTTACTGTAATTGAGTAGCTTTTTTGTGTACTAATACTTTTTAAAGTAATTTTTTAAATCTGTAATTTTACTTTTACTTAAGTATATTTTGTTTGAAGTATTGTACTTCGCTACATTTTAAAACACATTAATTACGGAGTAAAACAAATAAAAATAAAAAAAATAAATCGCTCCCTGGAAACTACGGCAGTAAATAATGGGCAGGAGGGCAAACTGGCGCTAAAATCACAAGAAAGATGCAGACGGACATAACAGGCGTTAGTGGTGCAGCCAGCGCTGAAAACGAAACCCCGTCATATTCTGAAGTTGAACTCGAAGGAAATGAAGTGAACCCCTGGCCATATGTATGCTCTATTATGCAGTGTAAGCTGTACTTGCCTAGGAAGACCAAACTAGCAGCTTATAAAATCTCGACAAGACATCAACCCTTCGCAAGAATATAGAGGTAAGCTAAATAATTGCATTGGTGGTTAAAATGAAGCTTTGACATTTTAGCAAGAGGTTTTGCACAAATTAGCCAAAAAGACAGTGGTGAGGAGTGTGCTATTTTTGTTTTAATGATGTGCGCGCGCATTTATAGTGCGTTCTTTCACTGTGTGATTCAGTCTCCTAAAATGCATTTAGAATGATCACAAAATTTAAGATATAGGGGCAGAAAATTCACATGCTGCGTTGCAACGTGATCTCATGAGAATACGTGTCTATTTTTATGTTAAATGTGGTTCTACCACACGTACATTTACTTACATTTTCATGCACATAAAAACGTACAACTTAGACGTATATTAAATCAAAATCACACAAAGAATGCCATCTTTTCCTCCAAAAATCATCATGAATATATACATATATATATAACAGTTCAGTAAACAAGTTAATTAAGAGACTTGCGTTTTAGACACCATATTGCTTTTTTTAGCTCTATTTCTACAACAGAAAATAATTCCAAACACAGCCACCAAAGCACAGTTTTGCGTCTCTGAGCAACATGACAGTGTTTCGTTCCTGAATGAATCAACAGTTTAAATGATTCGGTTCAATCGCAATGACTCACTTATTAACAGTGACTTGCTGACACATACTGGCCATTTTAATTTCACATTTAAAGTATCTTTTGATTTTTTTAAATAATTAATTTCTTATCATTTCAAATGAGTATTCAACATTTTATTTCTTGTATATCAAAACATTAGAGATTAAAGATGAGTTTGTTGATACTGATTTGCCTGGTAACAGCCCAAATGTTTTATTATTCTAAATAACTGATTCCTTTAATTAAAAACAACTAGTTTGAGATTAATAGACCTATCCCAGGGGTGTCAAACTCAGTTCCTGGAGGGCCGTAGCCCTGCAGAGTTTAGTTCTAACCCTGCTCCAGCACACATATCATGTAGTTTTCAAATAAACCTAAATGATTAGATTAGCTGGATCAGGTGTGTTTAATTAGGGTTAAATCTAAACTGTGCAGGACTGTGGCCCTCCAGGAACTGAGTTTGACACCCTTGGCCTGTCCCATTTTTGACTCCCTCCCACTGTTAAAATGTAACTAAGTAATTTTTACTCTGAGTAAATTTTAAATGAGCTACTTTTTACTTTTACTTGAGTAGATTTTTAGACTGGTACTTTTACTTGTACTTAAGTAAAATTTCATTAATGTAATGGTACTTTTACTTGAGTAGAATATTTTTGTACTCTTTCCACCTCTGCTGCTGTTGTAAATTGACTTTCTAGTGGTAAAAAATTGCAGACTTCACCTTTGATGGAGTGTTTCAAGGGTGAGAAGGTGTAGATGGTGCTCTTACAACAGAGACAGTAACTGTACGTAGCACAGAATGTGGCAGAGGCTGGACCTGGTGGCGGGATGTAAAGGCTGAGGGGCATCAGATAGATTAGATTTCACAGTTAATGTTACAAACATTAATTTTCATCCATTTGGAGTGCAACAAGGTGGAGCATTTACACTCATCTGATAAAAGTACACACAGTTTACTTACAGTACCAAACAATTAGTCTAAGTAAACACTAAGTTAGAAAAGAAATGTGATTCAAAGCAAACATTTTTTTAAAATCTGAAAAACAGCCATTTTAACATTTACATCACATTTAAAAGAGCAATGATATACAAGTGCTATAACAAGACTCAATTAGCAATTAACTTAATGCAGTACACATAGCAAGGGATTTTTAAATAATATAATAAAAAAGATAACAAATAGAATAGAAAAAAAAGAATAGAGCAAGCTAGTGTTAGAGGTCTTTTTGATTTTGTTAGTTGTATAATAAATGAAAAGAAAACATAGAATAAAAAAAGATTAGAAAGCTAGTGTTTTTTAAGAAAACAAGCAGCAAATGCATACAGTGCAAGTCTAAAAGGGACAAGTTAAAAAAAGTGTGAGGGTCAAATAAAAGAGATCTAACAGATATCAATAAAATTATGAAATGCACAACACTTGGCTTACATATGGTACAGCACATACAGCCAATTGACTCTCTCATTAACATCCTCTGTGTAGAAAATCTATTATAGTTTATCAAACATGAGCACATGAATCTATGAGCAATACTTTATTTTAGCTGCCTGAGACACTTAACCATTTGCTCAGAATTTCTTTTCAGAATTTAATTTTTTAAAGGAGTAGTTTATCAAAAAAAAAAAAAGTTAATTTGCTTTACAAACCCTCAGGCCATGCAAGATAAAGATGAATTTGTTTCTTCATGGGAACAGATTTGGAGAAATTTAGCATTGTCACTTGCTCAACAATGGATCCTCTGCAGTGAATGGGTGCCGTCAGAATGAGAGTCCAAACAGCTGATAAAAACATCACTATAATCCACACCACCCCAGTCCATCAGTTAATGTCTTGTGAAGTGAAAAGTTACATGTTTGTAAGAAACAAATCCTTTTAAGACATTTTAACTTTAATCCACTTAAACTGTTGCTTCTGGCCAAAAATAACAGTCCATTATCCATAATAACGCTTACTCCAGTGAAAAATGTATTCTGTTATCATTTTGCTTATATTTTTCTTCAAAAGAAATAGACTGGAGTTGTGGAGATTATTTACAGAAAATTGTGATGTTTTTATAAGATATTTGGACTCTCATTTTGATTTCACCCATTCACTGCAGAGGATCCACTGGTAAGCAAGTGATATAATGCTACATTTCTCCAAATCTGTTCAGATGAAGAAACAAACTCATCTACATATTGAATTGCCTGAGGGTGAGTACATTTTCAGCAATTTGTTTTATTTTTGGGTGAACTATTCCTTTAAAACACTTTCCTGGACTTATTACCAATTATTCATCAGTGAATGTTCTTCCAATGGAAAGTAATGTTTGTCTTAATTTTTCATCAAAAATGTAAACTCTCAATCCATTACTAAAACAACTATTTTCTTTCATCTTTCATCACCTGGGCAGTACATCATGTTAACCAGTCAACAAATAGCTCAAATAACTTCAAACGGTAACGTCCCACTGTATTACAATGCATTCTGTGCTGTTTCCAAAGAGTGGGAATGGGTTGGGTCTTATATAAGTGCCCCCGGACAGCGATTTCTTTCTATCGAGCTATCTTTTGATTTCTATTGAATAATTTCTATATAGTGTTGTACTGAATTTAGTTTGAACTTAAAACAGAACCTGAACGTGACATTTAACATTGCCTAATTATACAAAAAAGCAAATTAGCATATGAAAAGTTTTTATTTACAAATGTGCAAATGTTTAATTCCATTTCCTAATATTGAAATTTGAACTTCAAGTCTGCATCTTTTAGTTACTTAAAATTCAAATGTAATTCAAATTCAGAGGCTCTAAACAAAGGCATTTTCAATTCAATTTTGAATTGCACGCACCCCTGTAAATAAAAAACAGTGATATGAATGTGAAAAGGTTATTCAATATACAGGAAAGAAACTCGTAGATCTGCATTTTTGAAAACCTGAAGAAATACCAACAACAACACAGATGTTCTGTTGACGTCATGGGGTGCTTTTCTTGCCTTTCTCTCCTGAAAGAATTAAGAATCCAATCCATCTTTGATGACAAACTGTAAGAATCTCTCCTGTCTGAAAGCCTGGTGTTGTACCTGTGGCGACAGTAATGAAAAGGCCTTCATGTCAGACTGTGCATTACATCTAGCTGGTGAAGAAATCCTTGCGAGCACGAACCGGACATTAAATATTACAAAACAATGCTGTGGTTGTCTGTCATTCTGTCTGTCAATTCCTTATGATGCATCCAAACATTATTATTAGAGCTGGTATCAAGAACCAGGTGGATGTGCACTTACAGGACGTCCAGATAGCCGATGCTGATGAGATTGTCCCAAGTGCATAGTGATTGTAACTCAAAATACAAACCAATAGTACTTTACGTATGTCATTTGACAAAAACCGTACACTGTGAGGACTTTAAAAACATAACTTAGAAACTCCATCAGTGCTAAGGTGACCACACGTTCTCTTT
The DNA here is from genome assembly GCF_963082965.1 of Carassius carassius. Classification (NCBI taxonomy): domain Eukaryota; kingdom Metazoa; phylum Chordata; class Actinopteri; order Cypriniformes; family Cyprinidae; genus Carassius; species Carassius carassius. The sequence goes on along the minus strand of NC_081763.1, from coordinate 29,927,484 downwards.
TTCCCGGATATGTCCTGGCCATGGTTTCTAAATTGCCAAAAATGTCCAGGCTTTGGCTTTGTTTTCCTATTGACTTGCTCTTTACAATACGTATTTGTTATTTTATGTGTATTTGCGTTGCTTTGACTGTTCTCTGTAGATCCCGCCACGATTGGCTGATTATGTACAATACCTGCACGCTATTGGTCAAAGCATTTTTCAGACATTACCTTCCGCAAGTATGAAAACAATAAGAAAGTAAAAGCCAAAACCTGGACATTTTAGGCGATTTAAAAACTCTGTCTGAAAAAAAAACAAAAAAAAACAAAGAGGACATATAATAACCCTAATGAACAAAATAGACATGCTTTTAACCAAAAGACCAAGAAAACAGTGCATGTATTTACATACAAACTGACACTGCAGTAAAATTTGCAGCCAGAGTTCAGAATTTCAGCCAAAAGCTGATCAAGACGTCTTCATCGGTTCCCCAGGAAGTAGGTCGGGTTGGTTTTGAGAGGTCTAAACACGTGCAAATCCTCCACCCAAAGTCCAAACAAACTCTCTGGCAAGACAGAGATGCCTACCTGTGATTTCTGGCTTTCATTCAGGCGTTCGGCATCCCCGAGCAGGCTCTCTAAAAGTGTTTCTTGTGGTTTGTTTGAGTGGTTTGTGGAGGCCCTATTGGCAGCATGGAGGAATATAGAGGATGAGGGGTTGGAGGTGAGAAAATCTAGACCTGTGTCGAGTAGGAGCGGTGCAGAGCGGCGGAGCGTCCCGCGGAGTGGGCAGCGCAGTGGTGCGCGTGCTGGGACGGCTGGTCTACACTTCGCTGGAAATGGAGCGAGACGGTATGAGGACATCGGGGGGGACGGGGAACCGATGAGGCTGATGGTCATGTGATCTCAGTGAATGGAGATCCCCTTGGAGTCTGTAAGGGGGGAGAGAGAGTGTGACGGGAGAGAGAGAGAGAGAGAGAGAGAGAGAGAGAGAGAGAGAAAGGATGAGAAACCAAGACTGGAAGGTGGAAACTGTGTTTCAGATTGATGCACCGAAATTCATTATTTACTGAAACGGAAAGCTCAGACTTTGTTTCATGTTAAAAAGAAAAGCACAAAGCTTATTGCGATTATTGGATAACAGGCACACTACAAATTATGTTTTCTCACAATTCTGAAAAAAAAACGGTCAAAACTTTGAGATGAAAATTCACAATTCTCACTATCTTCTTGCAACTGCGAGTTAATATTTCACAATTAAGACTTTCCTTGTCAGAACTGTAATTCAGACTTTTTTCCCCCTCAGAATTTCAAGAAAATTCTTACATTTGAGAGAAAAAGTCGCAATTACCTTTTTTTTTTCCGTGGTGAGAAAAAAAGAATTGTGAGAGAAAAAAATTACACAATTACCTTTTGTTTTTAATATCTCACAATTCTCAATTTTTTCTTGCAATTGCGGTTATGTTTCACAATTAAAATCTTTTTTTCCCTCATAATTTCAAGAAAAAAGTCAGAATTACAGAAAAAAAAGTTGTCTTGATTGTCGTGATTACTTTTTTATCTATTCCATGGCGAGAAAAAAAATCTGACTTGTGAAAGAAAAAGTCGTTATTACCATTTTTTTTTCTTCCGTGGCGGAAATAGGCTTCCATAACGTTGTGTGCACGAAAAAGAAGTTGACAGTAAAAACATGATATCGGACATAAAACATCACTGTTTCGGTCAATGATTTTGGTCCTCCGTAACCCCTCCATTTGGTTGCCTAAATTTCGGTGCATCACTAAATAAAATTTAAGACTGAGGGAGAAAAGGGATGACTGTATGGTCGAGGTGACAAAGAGAGGAAAAGAAAGTAAAGTAGTTTCAAAAGTGAGGAGGATGAGTGTGGCCTATGAAGGGAAACTCACAGTGGTCATTTTTCCCAGAATGAACCATCTAATGGCCTTCCGTCTTTGAACTTCCTCATGCTACACAGTCCATTTGCTTTTTCATAAAGGTACATCTGCTCTAAAGAATTCCCATCAAGCCACTGAGGGATCAATGAGTTAATGGACCTAAACATTCAGCTGCTTCTTAGTTACTCTTAGTAATAAAAGTAATATAACGTCTCTTAGCAGATCAATCCTCCAGAGCATCAGTGGGTTTTGCAGGGTGCTGTGGTTGGTGTTTGGGTTGTGCAGGTTGGACATGTTAGTAAAGGGAGAAGGAGGGCTGAGTGGGTCTCGGGAGTCACATTAGGGTCCACTGGGTGGGGCATAATCCATCCCCCTTATGTGTGCAGCCCTGCCACTAACCCACTCCCACCCCTTACCTGAGTGCCACTTAACTTTTCAAGTGGACTCTCTACGCAGGGCAGCGCTACCATGGGCATGCCCAGGACAGACTCAGGGCGCTGGGGTCGCACCGGCGGGGGTGGGGGCTTTGTCTGTTGAAAGTTGTTGATCACACACATCACCTAGAGAGAGGAGAGACAGTGAAGATGAAGAGAAGAAGCAGTGGATCAAGGGATGGAGACATTGGATTTTATAATGCTTTTGAAAGTAGTCTCTTATGTTCAAGGCAGCATTTATTTGATTAAAAAATACAGCAAAAACAGTCATAAAGTGAAATATTAAAATGTTAAATAACTGTTTTCTAGTTTAATATTTTTTTAAAAGGAATTCATTCCTGTTATCATCACTACAGTCTTCAGTGTCACGTGATCTTTCAGGAATAATTTTAATAGGCTGATTTGCTGCTCAAGAAGCACTTCTGATTATTATCAATGTTAAAAACAGTTGTGCTTTACACAATGCATTACAACTTTATTAAAATTAGGGATAATTCACTTAATAGATATGATTTAGTTTTTTTGAGACCTTAATGTTTGCGATTATTTTGTGGTGAAATGGCAAATTACATGGGATTGCAAAAAAAGCGACTTTTTTACATTTTGTGTTTTTCACACAATCGTCAAAAACTGGAGGGACTGATTATAAATGTATTTTCAGTCACTTTTGACCAATTTATTGTGCCCCGCCACCCAAAAAATGTAAATAATAAAAAACTTACTGACCCCAAATTCCAAATTCCCAAAATTCCCAAATTCTTAAACAGTAGTGTATGTGCATTTATTTTCATATATGTATAGTATACATTACTTGTATTTGCATGCGATTATCTTTTCCTTTCAGTGTTGTTGTATCACACTCCTCACGCTCTCACCAGAAAGACAGCGATGGCTCCGCCGGTGAAGTATCCAGCGAGGACGTCAGCCCAGTGGTTTCGGTATTCAGCCACTCTGACCACACCCACCAGCATGGCCAGACACAGCAGAGTCAGACTGAGCGTGGGTTTGGTCAGACGCGTCCCTTTAGTCCTAAACACCAACGTCACGTACATCTGCAAGCACAGACAGACTGATTGATACAAATTTGATTTATTATTATTTCAAGAGATTATATATACACAGTATACCCCATAACTAAACTTAATAACTACCTTACAAAGTATTAATACGCCACGGTTTAGGAGTTTATTGAGGCAAAAGTCATAGTTAATAGTGAGAATTGGTCCCCAAACTAAAGTGTGACTCAATTCATAATAGCCGTTTTCTATATGAATATATTCTAAAATGGAATTGATTCATGTAACGGAAAGTCTTCAGTCTTAAAATTTCAGTGTGAAAATGTATTAAACCCGAACTGTAGTTCTCAGTATGTGTGTGTGTGTGCGTGTTTGTGTATTATATATATCTCATAACTGTGGTTTGAAATGCTAGAAATGGTCTTTAACGATCTAAAACAGAAAAGGCACCTGTTTGACAATCTCAAGTCCAATTCACACTGCACCAACAGACGCTGACAAATGACAGCAGACACGAATGTCAGGTTTTGTCTTATCAGTGTGTTATGCCTGTCAGTGTCTGTTTGCATTGGTTGGTACTTGAACATGTTGCAACAGCGTTTGTTGATCTTGGAATGTCTGAGAAGTGACGAACTGTACTCGCTGGTCTGCATCTTTTAGTGCATTGTGAATTGGCCTTTAACCACTAATATGTTTATGTTTAACCAGATTCACCAGAAAAAACATGCTGAACCAGTTTTAATAATTTACTGGTGACATGGCCATACCTACTACCAACTAGTCTACCAAATAGTCTACAAACTAGACCAGTTAAACACTGAAATTCACAGTAATATGAAGTGCTCTTTTGGAAAGCTTTGCTGGTTGACTGCTGACTTTTTAAAAAGAAAACTATATAATTGCAAGGTAGAATATTATTATTTAAGAATATAAGCTTTAAGTTCCAGTTTTAGCACAACCCCAGGAAACATCAACACTAGCTAACAATCACATTTTGTGTCCTTTGTGTTTGTGAGATTGCTCCAGAGATGTATAGCTGCTCTCTTTTGTTTGTCTGTTAATGCATAATATGAGATTCAGTCACATCATTAAGTACCTGTAGGTTCTTTATACTCACTACTGTATAGACTGCAGAATAAACACTAAGGGCCGCATCTTTGGAGGGAAAGGATTTCCGTGCAGATGCTACGAGGAGGGGGTTTCCCGTGCAGGCTTTGCGCTCTGTGATGTACTGTAGGTTGGAATGGCAGCCCAGTGCTGTGTAGTTTGGTCTGCACGCTGACAGGAAGTGAGGCGTCTGGTTTCCTGTTACTACCTGTCCGGCATTGGCAAAGATGGTGGTGGTGAACACGCCGAAGGTATAGACACCTGAGTGACAGCACAGAGACCAAAGACCGAATATAAAACGTGTAAAAATGGTTTTATATTGTTTTATATTCAATTATTTTTAGATTGAAAAATGAAGTACACTTTGAAAGGCTACATGTTCATCTGTACGCATCCACTACGGTACACATACAAAAACAAAGCATACTTAGGGTGTTTGCTTGCATTTAAATGCATTTAAATATAATCAGGATCATAAAAATATGAAATTAGTTCTCATCCTAAAAGGTTAATTTTTAGTTCCTTGTGACATCATTGATATCATCATCTCCAGTGAATGCTGATGTACCTAGGAAGCGTATGATGCGTCTCAGCAGAGGGTTGAAGTAACAGCAGTCGGCAGTGACTATGGTCTTCTCTTGCACGCCCTCCGACCTCATGAAAAACACCATCACCTCACCAGCCAGAATCTGAGGAAGAAGAAACAACCAATCAAACAACCAAAGAGTAGCTGCCAAAACATCCACCACCCCATTTGTTTGGGCATTATTGATGCTCCATTTGGTTGAAATCTGAGTGCGGGAAACATGCTCAACCTACTCTTACTAAGCAGGCGTTTCAAAAATGATGAGTCGCTAATAGTCCCTCATTTACACTGATCTCAAACACCAACACCAGAACCTCATTATTTCTGATGTCCCTGCTTACAGTTAAGATGAGTAACAGCTCATCGTTGTGATTAATTCTGCTTTGCCATGTAAGAGGTGTGCACACATCACTTCTTTAGGTGTTTAAATACTCATACTGTGTGTGAATATGTCTGTTTGCAATGAAAATAGTAATGCACTTTAGTAGTATTTTGCCTATATGGTAGAAGCTAAAAACCATGAACAAAACTATGCAAGGGAAAATAAAATACCTATATTACATTAAATACAGGCTCACTTGCAATAAATGGGGTTTGTGTTGACCACAATAGGTTTTGTGCAGTGTATTTGGCTTAGAGAGCATGAAACCATAAAAAATACAAAAGATGTTTATAAATCTTTTCAAAACCAGAGAGGAGACCGAAAACTTTTAAAAAGACCATTTTTGTCTTAATGTGTATAATAATCTGGGATGTCCAGTATACTAGAGACCATATTTGTACTGAAAACGAAATAAAATAAAAATTAATAATAAAATACACAAATTACAAAGAATGTAAAACAAAAAAGTAACACTGTAAAAAAAAAAAAAAAAACAAGCCTTAAGTGATGGATGGGATGTGATGCATTACAAAAAATAAAATAAAATAAAAAATACTTGGAACAGGATGCATGGAAATGTAAATATAATCTGCTAAAATAATAAAGACAATGTTATATAACTACAAAAGTGAGAAACTAAAACTACTCATTCCATATTGAGGAGATATGAAAAAAGTGAAGGAACACTGAAAGTCATGTTAAAAAAAAATGCATGGGACGTCCAATCTATTGGAGAACATAACTGTACTGAAAATAAAATAAAATAGAAAATACACTCAAATTATAAAGACAATGTATAACTAAAAAAGTGAGTAAAGCTGAAAGTAGTGTAAAAAATGTATGTTATCGAAATATGTTATCAGATTTTCAATTTACTTGAATATGAATAAATAATAAATAAATAAATAAATAAAATAAATAAATAATTTTAGTACTGTGTTGTACCACTTGTAAAATGAGAACCACTGAACTAAACATCTGGGGTCTCATTTATAAAACTATGCGTAGGATCTTTACTAAAAGTTTACGTGCGCCCAAAAAGCCAAAAATGGCGTACGCCAAAAAATATTCCGATTTATAAAACCGTGCGTACGCACACCTGTAAGCAATGTTCCCTTTATAAATCACAGATCACCCACAGATGTGCGTACGTGAACCAGCCTCATATCCCGCCCTGTACACGCCCATTTTTAACCATAAATAGTCAATGCAAATCACCTCATGATTGCTGATCAGCATGTAAATGAGAGTGGAATCCCATATATACCTGGAAAACTGGCATGCGACCCGCCAATTAATTAATCCAAGAAAGTGAAAACGTGCATTTCTGTTAGCCTAATTTTAATAATGGCGACAGGTGAGAAAAGAGGAAAAAAACGTAATTTCTCAGATACTGAGATTGAAACACTTGTAGGGGAGGTGGAGGCTCGGAAAACTGTGTTATTTGGTGGCCACAGCAGTGGGGTCACTAATAAAAAGAAGCAGTGCGAGTGGCAAAGTATTGCTTCTGCCGTCAATTGTGTCAGTGGGACAGAACGGACAGTTGCAGAATTAAAGAAAAAATGGTCCGACCTGAAGGTATACAAATATTTTTTTTTACCAACATATTACATTTGTGTTTTATTAGGCTATATACCTATATAAATAGCAATATTGATTTTCAAAAAGTTTTATTTACATGTGCTTACAGTATGCAAAATATGTGAAATAAAGATTCTCATTCATTCAAGGTGGAGGCAAAGAGAAAACTGTCCTCCCACCGCCAGAGCGTGGCTGCAACTGGTGGGGGCCCATGTACAGCTGATCTCACATCAGTGGACAGCAAAATCGCGGCTATAATTGGGGAGGTCAGCGTGTGTGGTATTGTGTCGGAAAAGGAGGGGGACACTGACGTGACTGAAACCACAGAGGAGCAAGGTTAAACCGATTTTTAATCATTAACGCTGTACATTTGAGTGTGTGGGGTGATAAATGGATAAATGTTGCCAATTGTTTGTCCTCCAGTCCTTCCGGAGTCTGAAGCTGTAAATGAACAGGAGGTTCAGGGTGAGGGGTTCTCAGATGCAGATGCACAGCGTCCGGCTCAAAGCAGTGCCCCTTCTGCGTCTGGCACGTCCAAAAGTGGTCGGGTACTCACTGACGCAGTCCTGCAGTTACAGCGAGAGACAATAAACGCTGTCAACAGGGTTGCAGATGAGCTACGGCAGATGAGAGAAGTGATGCAAGAAATTGCACAATCATTAAAAGATGCAGTTAAAACATGAACCTTGAGTTTTGTCTTTCTTTACAAACGCCGCATGACATCCTCACGGATTCTTGCACCTCGTTGATATCCCTCTTGTCGGCCAGGGGGCTGTGGCTCGGGGTCGTAATGCTGGGGTAGAGGGAGATCAGGAGGGAGAGGAATACCGTTTCTCAGTGCTATATTGTGCAAAACACCACACGCCCTGACAATCTTGCACACTTTTGCTGGATGGTATAAAAGTCTGCCACCCGAGGCATCCAGAGCACGCCATCTGCATTTCAGGATGCCGATGGCACGCTCCACAACTGCGCGGGCACGAGAGTGGACCTCGTTATAATGAGTTTCCTCTGCGGGTTTAAAAATGGGGTGAGGAGCCAGCGTCTCAGGGGGTAGCCACTGTCGCCTGCAGGTTATAATTATATTAAAAACAAAATTGTTACAGTTTCTACTTTTTAATATTGTTAAACTCACCAAGAAGCCAGCCATCACGTACTGCGCCTGCATTTAGTCTGTTCCCTACACTGCTATGTGTCAAGATAAAGGAATCATGTGTTGAACCAGGCCAGCGTGCCACAATGTTTGTGAGGGTCATGTTGGAGTCACATATGATTTGCACATTAATAGAATGCACATGCTTTCTATTAACATAAGCAAATTCATTTTCAGATGGTGCCCTTATAGCAACATGAGTGCAGTCAATTGCGCCGATTACATTTGGGAAACCAGACATTGCTGCAAATTGCGTTTTAATTTCGGCCTGTTCTCGCACAGTGTAGGGGAACCTGATGTATCGACTAACCATATTAAGTATACCATTTAAAACGACAGATATTATGGCACTCAGGGACGGCTGTGATATACCAGACCTATAGGGTGAGATGATAGATTCCAATAGAATTATTTCATATACAAAAAGGTCTTAGAGACAAATTTGAGGATTACTTATAGTTTTTTTTATATTATTAATTTACCTGTCTGCCAATTCCCGCTGGAAACAGCCGGTTGCCAAGAACCCCAGAGTGGTGAGGACTTGTATTTGGACTGGGATGGCATGGTTCCGGCGTGTTGCCCTCTCTAATACTGGACCCAATTCAGCACATAGATCCAAGAGCACAGCTCTAGGGAATCTAAATCGGCTTATTAGCCAGTCATCATCATGGGCCAGGAAATCATCATGGTCCCTGAAAACTCGTTCTCTCCTTATTCTGCCATTAGCGTAATCCTCCAACAGTGCCAGGAGTGCCATCATGAAGCATTACATACCCGGGTCACCGGAGAATTTATATGTTTCTAGCAAATAGACTGATCGTTAACACCTTGACAAAATCACTTAATTAATTTGTGGGCGAAAATTTAAGACGAAAATGTTATAGTGAACACATGCTTCTTGACGGTTTTGTAATGAACACCGTAGCTAATAGTTAGGACCGATGATGAGTAGCGATTGTGCTTCATGACTGTATTTGCAGACTTTGACATTTTATGATATAGGCTATGTACATTAAAGAAAATATTTCCTTTTTACACTGTGTTCTGCAGTTCTCTAATAAAAGGGTATTTCATGCTATTCTGTAGGCTATCACATGTATCGCGCCATGTCCTCCTGTGCTCCCGTTGTGGACAATGTGACTGTAAGGCAGCGCTGATTATTATTTTATTTTACTTTTAATACATTTTGAATTACGTTTGGATTTTACTAGATGTATATAGCCTAAAACAATCGGCACAAATAACACTGTTGGATTTAATCTTCATGATAATGTGGATATAACGTATGAAATGGAGTGAAAATTAAATGTCATTCATTCTTATAATCGTTCTTCTCACATTTATTTTCTACAATCTAACTTCAGTTCACGACCTCACCATCGGTGTCGCCAATTCCCTTTGTCTCCAGAATGTGCGTACGCACGGCTCAAAGTTTGCTTAAAGGTGCGCACATTCTCCCGTCAAGTTTGTCTTTTATAGATCACAACCTTTGCGTGGGAACTGGCGTACGTACGTTTCCAGCCCCGTTTTGTGCGTACGCACGCTTTATAAATGAGGCCCCTGAGCAGTAATGCTATACAAGTGCTTCCCTGGCAGTGATAGAAGAACCGGAGACCATAAACACCACATCAAATCCATTACCTTTAACTCAAAGAGACAGAGAGAGACGTCAGAGAGGGACAGGGACACTGCATTCTCCTCACACTTTACCAAGTTTAGCACCTGACCGCTGACACAGACTGACAAGAGTGTGACATTAGTCATGAGCACACACACAAAATGATCAACACACACAAAGTCCATATGACTCATACATCAAGTGAAAGCTCAGAGGGGTCGCAATGATATAGTAAGGGTGACTGCATTTCCATTTTTGGGTGCATTACTTTTTTAAAAGCCGACTGTGATGATGTTGTGAATTGAGGATGTGCGTCTAACTCTGTGTGTGTTTTGGTGAGACTGTGAATATCAGTTCAAGAGTGAATAATGCACCATTAGAGGAGATAAAGCTGTGTTTCTAGATCCTTCTTATAAGCTTTCAGTCTGTCTCGGATGATTAGGCTCATATGCTTCTAATATAAATATACAATATAAAGCAGATCTCAACAGCACAATGACTCCCAAATAGGGGAAGGAAAGTGTCAAAGGACAGGAATCGATGTCTAAACCCCGCCCTACAATTTGATACAAATTAAATATGAAAAATTAAAGTAAATTATCTGAAAAAACAGGAACAAATCATCCTCTTCTATTAAAATAGATGGACAATATATTGATCAATTTATTGCATACTTGCTAAATAAAAGCATTCATTTCTTTCTAAATAAAAAACAACCATAACACAAAAATCAGACAGTCAAGCGATGGTTGTGAGATAGAACAGAATGAAAGCCTGAAAGCTGCTTTACTGCGTTTCCTCTCTCTTATCGCGACACAAAACAGATCATGAACGGACTCTTCCCCCGAGGCGGCGAGTGGACGTTCATGCCACGACAGAGAGCTGCACAGTTCAGGCATATGTTGAAATGCCCGAGGAGCCGGTGCCATCTGCTGCAGTTTCTCAGGTGGCATCACTGTGCATCTCCACACTCTCCAATCCACACTCTGGCCATCAAAAGTGTATATTTAGGATGTTTTCATGCAATTTACACCTCGAATCACACCGAAATATAAAGCAGGTTTATGTGGCTGATAAATGAATGTGGGGCGATCTAGTGACCTGTCTAATGCACGAGCAGAGCACTAACATCCTCAGAATAGTTATACCTCAAGATATGAAAGCACATAACTCAAAATATTCTGATCAAACAGTTCAGGTTAACACTTTGTCAGTTTTAAAAAGCATTGCATTCAATATTTTAAACTAAAGAGCTTTAATCATAAAACTGCATTAATTATCATCTAAAGCATTTAAATATCATCTTAAGGCATATTATTGACAAATATAGAGTGACAATTATATCATTAGTGTATTAGCAATACTGTTATAAAGATCTCACTGAAATACAGCTGAATAAAACAAAAACTGTGTCCATCTTCATTTCAGGCTGCAAACAACAAAATGTGATTCTTTTGGGGGGGGGGGGCAAATATGAGTATAGGTTACTGGTGTAAGTGATATTGCATTCTATCACATTTTCAGAAAACAAAACCTGCAATACCTACAGCTTTTGTAACTTTCAAATTTAAGAGAAGCACATCATTAGTTTTGATTAGCGTTCGGCTCTTTTGATCATGTGGTACAGAGCTGTTGTTTATCTCTGGCTTTCTTTCATCAGTCTGTATCATGTTTCCATTCCCTTCAAATTAATCATCAGCACCGCAAACACTCTTTCTTACACTTTTCTTTCATTTTTTGTTGCATTACATACTTATCTCTAGGCTAGAATTGACTAGAGAATTTGCAGAACCCTTTGATAAAATCACATTTTTGTATGAGTGAAACTAAACATACTTTGACTGTTTATTATTATATGGCTGAAGAAAGTGATACCAAAGTAATTTCTGTTGCTGGAGTTTGTCTATGTAAAAATACTTTCTTGATATCCTTGTTAAAAAAAAAAGCAAAAGGTAACTTTACTTTGACGTTCTTTAAGCTGGTCATGACATTGAAAGGCTTTGCATGGACAGGGTTTCTCCCCAGGTGTAAATGTAATATATTTAATATGTCGTTATATTAGATGGATTAGTCAGTAGATGGTAAAGATGAAAATGACTTAACAAGCTGTCTGTTTGGGAATGAAAACTCATTTCAGAGCTGAAAGTTGTTAAAAAAAGTAATGCAAATCACATCAGCATTGTGAGACCAAACCAGATTTAACCAGCATCTCGCTGCTCTCAGTATGAATTACACAACATGTGTGAGTGGATGTGAATCAGAGGGAATTATTATTTTGATATTTCCTTGAGAAAACCATTTCTCTGGACTACTGAGAAATAAATGCTTCAGGGCTCTCAGTGTTTGCTTGAATTCATCTTAGCAGCAAATCAAAGCTCTCAATGATGCAGGGCTCAAAATGTCACAAACACACATGCGTTCACATCTGACCCGCAAGCTCTAGAAAAACAAACAAGATATTAACCGAAGCTTTCTGTCTAATGGTTTCTGATCAGATTTTAGTAAAGTTAATAATGCCACAAGGCTTCTCCAGAACAGCATCAGGTGTGAAAGAGATGAGCAGAGTCACAGTATTAGTGACTGTACACTGAATGTCATTCAGGCTTCAATGGTTACAGCTTGAACCTACAAAAGACGACAGAAAACACTCACAGAATCAAAATCACAGAGAGACAGTGAGAGATATAATATTTTCCTGCCACTTCCTAGCAACCAAACAGAGTACCCTAGCAACCATTTTTCAAGATCTATATCTCTGCATCAGAACATCGTAGAGACATGGGGGTTGACTTATATTGTCAAGCAGCCTTTGGAGTATCGTCATTGGCAGCCTTCAGGCCACTCCCTAGCAACCAAACAGAGTTCCCTAGCAACCACTTAGTAAGTCTTATATCTTTTCACCAAAAAATCGTAGAGACATGGGAGTTGGTTCTTTTGACCCGTGCTAGTAAACAGGATTTCCAACATGCTAGTCATGCTAGTAGTGAATAGCTACATGCGAATAGTGATTAGCCAAGTGCTATATTAGGCTTAAAACATGTGATGAACTTCATAAAAACTACATAGTAACTATCTCTGACAACTACCAACCACCTAGTAACACCATAGCAACCACCCAGGTTACCCTAGCAACCGCCTAGCAACCAGCCAGAACACCCTAGCCACTACCCAAAGTACCCTAGCAACCTCATAGAAAGTCTCTAGCAACCACCCTAACTACCATAGCAACTGACCTAGCAAACATCCGATGTACCCTAGCAACCACACCGAGTACCTTAGCAACCACATAGCAACACCCTAGAAACCACCCTGGGTACCCTAGAAATGGCCCTAGCAACCACCCTAGCAACCACTCTGGTACCCTAGCAACCACATAGCAACACCCTAGCAACCATCCTGAGTACCCTAGCAACCGCCCTAGCTACCATCCCGGGTACCCTAGTAACCCCATAGCAACCACCCCGAGTACCCTAGCAACCATATAGCAACACCCTAGCAACCACCCTGATTACACTAGCAACCAGCCAGGGTACCCTAGCAACGGCCCTAGCAACCATACTGGGGATGCTAGCAACAGCCCTAGCAACCACCCTGGGGACCCTAGCAACCGCATAGCAACACCCTAGCAACCACCCTGATCACACTAGCAACCAGCCAGGGTACCCTAGCAACGGCCCTAGCAACCATACTGGGGATGCTAGCAACAGCCCTAGCAACCACCCTGGGTACCCCAGCAACCGCATAGCAACACCCTAGCAACCACCCTGATTACCCTAGTAACCAACCTTCATACCCTACCAACCCAGAAGCAACCATCCTGGGGACCATAGCAACCACCCAGAATACCCTAGCAACCACACTGGGGACCCTAGCAATGGCCCTAGCAACCACAACTTAGCAACCAAGGGGTGAGTTTTGCCACTGCAAGCACCACTCCCATTTTCTTCAGGAAATGTACATTCTAGTTCCGATTATTATGCTTCTATTTATTACTATTAACAACAATGCAATTTATAATTAATAATAAACAAATGTGAAAATAAAGTCACTGATAAAGATCCAAACAATAGGTCTCTTAATTTTAAAAAACCTTATCTTATTGTCATCATATTATGCTCACACATGTAATCTTGATTTATTTTTAATAGTTTTTTATTGATTTTTTTTCTTTGATAGATAATCTATCTAGATAGATAATTGTCATCATCACTATTATTATACATTAAAATAGTATTGAAATTTTCACAGTACCAATATAAGTATTATGACTGTTGTTGCTACTGATAATAATAATAATAATAATATTGTTTGGATCTTTATTAGTGGTTATTTTATTTATACATTTATTTATATATTTATAAATTGCATTGTTAATAATAATAATAATAATAAAAATAATGGAAAAACGTAAAAACTAATTAAAAAAATTAATATATATACACTATGTGTGTGTGTGTGTGTGTGTGTGTGTGTAATTTATATTACATTTGTTCCATTTTTGCAAAACAATATATATATATATATATATATATATATATATATAAAATAAACAAAGTTATGTAATTTATTTATTGACATTATATTATTACATTATTTACATTATTTTTATGTAGATTTATTTTATAGCAATAAGAATATATACAGATCAAATTCTGTAACTGATAAATGATGCACTGCATTTTCAGTGACAGACTCACCATTATATAACAGATATAATATGAATCAGTGTTGTCTCCTTGTGTAGTCTGTGATGAAGGGAACAGCTCTGATGATGGACCAGTTTCATTAAAGAGCCTGAGACCCCCAGAGTCTGATGTGGACATCTCCCCGGGGTGATCGTCTTACTCTGTGTTCAACAGAAAGTGAAAGTGTCCCAATGGACAAAAGCACCAGATGTTGCACATTTAATTCCCTCTCTTGCTCTCAATCCATCATAACATCTCAAAATGAGCCTCTGCCTGTGCTTCTAGGCCTTGCACGATTCCAGAGTCTAACTGAACTCCTCCATTTCATGCATCTTCAGTTGGCTGTACTTTCTGTGTGAGCATGTTTTTTTATTGCTCTGCCAGGACACTCACACACGCTTCAACATGAAGCTTGTTCTCCAGGCTTCAGATCTACTGCTGGCCCACAGACACACACTAGAAGAACCACACGGCTCTGACAGACTCAGAAAGGCAGGGAGGTAGATCCATGCGGTCCTGCAATCTGTTGCCTCCAGTTCACAACGTGGCAGGGAGACACTAAAAGCATCACCTACAAACCCCTCACATCCAGCTACAGCTGCCGTCCACACCTTCCTCACTGGAGCTCTCACTTATTAACTTGATCTCAGACGTTTCCCCATAAATACCCTAAGGTCGGGTTAATTGCACCAATAAGGATTAAGCTTATATTTAGTTTAAGTCAAGGTTTATCTAATTATTCTGATTCATCAAACTTTAAACCATTTAAAATAGGTGTTTTTACATTTAAACCATAATGTACATTTAAGATTTAAGTTTAAACCTGTTGCTCTATTACTTTAAACTTACATTTCAATCTCATTTAGGGATAAACTTGAAGGTGAGGAGGAACTGATTTTGATGAGAAATGTTGAGATCTCTGACACTTGACTGCAGACTTTGGTGGTTTGGCAAGTCCAAGCACAGTTTGAGATGTTGATGAGAAATCAGCTGAGACAGATGTTAGATAATTGGAGTGAGAAACATCTGAGAAGCACACAAGACAAAACAAACCCTTCTCCATTTAATCTCACTGCTGTCTATGAGAAACTATTCAGAAATGAGAGCCGGTGATTAAATAAGTACTGGCACATTGTGAATTACACAAAAACACTTTCCAGGTCATAAAATTATCAGAATTATAAAAAAATTGTTAAATTATCCCAAAAGTTGTTTTAGACAATGTAAAATCGTGATAACAGTCTACCAAATTATTATTCTTTTAATATGGTCAGAATTTTCTACATTTTCTTTCTCAACAATTGTGATCCTCAGTAGATTCTCATTATACAATTTTATTTATGAACTAATTTATTATAATGCATGTTATATTTATGCATTACACTTTTGTTATAATAAAATCATACATTTACTGGTAACTAGTTTATTTTATTATTTAATAAGTATTTTACAATTTAAAGAATTATTATCTATTATGGTAATGAGAATTAGATTATTTTTGGCATTACTATATCATTATAAAAAAAAAGTGTTTATATATATATATATATATATATATATATATATATATATATATATATATATATATATATATATATAATGTATTTCTCTACTTGTAATAATAAAACTATTATTATTATATTTATGGTAATGATAATTATTTTGACATTGTCGCAAACAAAATATATAATACACAAATCATAAAAATATAATATTTAATTATAATATATTAAAAACATTGAATGTGATTGATTTTGGTGCGAAATATGACGTTCTCAGGAATTGTGAGATCTGGATTCTCGTGTACATAATCCTGATAATGAATGATTCATTCTTCATCACCCATGCTGAAGCTGATCCTCACTGCCCACAAGCACACAGAGAAGTGAAGGAAAGGCACAGGTTACTCACGGTTATAGTGGGAATAGCGGCTACCAGAGAGTACACGAGCACCGGCGGTACGTTACTCCTCTCCTCCGGTCCGGGGTAAGGTTTGGAGAACGCCTTGTCAAAGCAGAAGAACCCCTGGATGTGCACGGGAAACGTGTCCGTGTATTCGAAGTAGTACGCCAGGAGAACGGTGCCTGCCATGATCACCAGCTGAAAATAAAACATGATCCACGCTTTACAACCAGAGAACAAGACGCTCCGCCACAGCCAGCGCGCGACCGCACAATCAGAGATGCACGCGCGCACACGCTCCGGCTTCGTGATACTGAGAGCATAGCATGCTGTTCCGCAAGGAGAGCCGCACAGAGCGAGCGAGAGGAGAGAGGGAAACGGGGACCGGTGCGGCGAGAGTCAGCGGGGATTGATGCCTGAGCAGACACAAATTGGCTCGGCTGAGCGTGTCTGTGTCCGCGTGCGCGCAAGTGACATTTGGGATGAGTGTGAAACACAACGAGGGTGTGAACACGCTCATTAGCGACTTTCAAAAAAAGCTCGGCTTCATTCAGTGCTTCTCTTTCAACCTTTACTAAATAAAGACAACGCGTTCTGACACAAGCTAACCGCAGATCCAAAGGGTATCGAGGTACACTGAAAAAACACTGAATCAGTTACAAACGGCAAGTAACACATTGATTTATACGTGATAGGTCTATTTTAAAGTAGAAAAACTGAAATTGTATTTTCTTGTTAAACATGTTTAGATAATCTTTGTTTTATTTACAACTTTTAAAAAAAGAAAGAAATTAAAAGCATTTTTTACAATGTAAGGCTGTATGATGTGGTTAAAAAATAAAATCTAATTATTCTGATAATAAAAGAATGAAAAAAACAGGTTTGTTGCTTCTTTGTGGGGCTGTATAATTTGTGGTTATATATCAGTATGGCAAATAATACTATTCCTACTACCAAATAAAACAAAACAAAAAGATATTACCATTATAATATTTTACTGTAAAATAATAAAATGAGTATTTAAGAAAATTTTCATTCAGAAAGTTTTAATTACATAGAAAAAAGCATGCAAATTTGTAGGAAAACTCATTCTTCGAACATACTTCAACAATCATTGCTTTATTCACAACTTATAATTACAGTATAGGGCTGCTTTTTCAATAAATATTACTATTGGAATATCACTGTAAAAAAAAAAAAGTATAGAAAAAGAGTAGCCTATAGAAAATCAACTTTAAACATTTTAAAACCTTATCTGTTTTAGATTTTATTGTACTTTTTATGTTTTGCATTCCCAAATGCACATCACAGCGATCCAATCTCCGATAAAATGCAGAAATGAGTTTGTGCGGGGCAGCATTTACTGTGAACCAGATCTGCTCTGAGACGCTGAAAACACTGGATCATGAGCTGTTTACCTTTAATTGAACACTTAACACATGCAGTGCTTATATTAAATTCAATCTCAGCCTTACTCAATGCATGAATTTAGACTAGATTAAAAAAATATATCAAAGCACATGTGAGAATAGACTTCATAAAATCACTAAAAGAGAGAGTAAGAACAATAATAAGAAGTAGCTCTGAGAAAAGATGACATTTTTAACTGTGACATGTGTCCAAATGCATTTTGGGGACGCTGTATTAAACAACACATGTTTTTTATTCTGTGCATAATCCTGAAAAATGCACTTGGATTATTCACCCCGATCTCTCAACCCACACAGACAGCCACATTTACACACACACACACACACACACACACACACACACACACACACACACACACACACACACACACACACACACACACACACACCCTGACCCATGTCTCAGTCAAGTGTTTTCAACCCCTTTCTGGTCTCTCTCGGTTAAAAAGAGAGAAAGGTGGACAAATACAGTTGCATTTAACTGTCATGGTGAAGAATAAAACATTAAAGGGTTCAAATGTTCTGCAACACTTTGTTTCCTAACAATACAGCCTGAATATAATTGTAGATTATAGCAGCAAAGCAGAAATGTATTTATTTGTATAGTGCTTTTTAAAACACACAATGTTATAAAGCAGCTTCACAGGAAATATAAAGCAGATAAAAGAACGATCTTGCATTTGGTGTAATACAATGCTGGAAGTGTCCACCAGGGGACAGACTGGAGCTTTAAAGATGAATCGTGGTGATCGATGGGGCAAAAATCACTAATGATGTAATGTGTGTGTTTATATATATATATATATATATACACACATACATACATACGAGAGAGAGTTTGTTTTAAGAAAATAACACTTATTTTATTCAAAAAAATATTAAGCAGCACAGTTTTCAACATTGATTTAATTAAATGTATTAATTACTTGATTATTGTATCAAATTAGAATATCAGAATGATTTCTGAAGAATCATGTGACACTGAAGACTGGATTAATGACGCTGAAAATTCAGCTTTGCCTCAAATTGCATTGAATCAAATTGTAAAATATATTAAAACAGAAAACTTTTTTTTTTCATTTGTAATTATTTCACAATATTTCAGGTTTTTTAAGGCCTTGGTGAGCAGTAGAGCAGTCTTTCGCCATAATATCATGAGTATGTGAACACATACCAAATATGTAGTGTTTAACGTGCACATCTGAACATTCATTGGAAATATTCAGCTCAAATGTTAAAATAGAATCTCACCGGAGCATGCTGCTTTTATTTGGCATGAGTTTGTGAAACGATCATTAAACGCACTGTGCCAGAATCACTCCGTGTTCACTCAAAGAGTCTAATTAGAGAGCAGGAGGAGGAGGGATATTCCATATGGCAACATGTTTCTCCACAGCAAGCTAAATTCAACATTAATCTGCTGTCATTACTCAGTTCTAGATAGTTTAGCAAGAAATAAAAGTTCAGATCAGTCTAAAATGTATCCTGGAGACATTACTGTATGAGTACATCTGCTGTGCTAAACCCATATAAAGAGTGCATAGATGTGGAAGACATGAGCAAAAGACGACGGGTTAATATGTCACAGTTGCATATGAATATTTGCTCTGTAATATATGCACTTCTATATTGTGGTACATACAGCAAACAAGTTGAGACAGATCAATAGAGACCCTCAGCGTATTAACCAGAGCATCACTGTAAGCAAAGCTGACAGGCGACTCCACGGTTTGGAGAAGTGCTGCGGAGAACACGCTTGATTGTGTTTGGAGGAGAGCGGAGAGAGAGAGACTTCCAAAGGACAAGATTCACCGCTCTCATAAATTAAGGATGACAGATGTGCTGTTATTTCAGGAAGAACGTGGTGAACCGAAGATCTGTTTCACAGCCTGTTTGAGAAGGAACGACTCCCCGGAGATTTCTAAACCTCTTTCTGATTCAGGGTTCAAGAGCATCCTGCAGCTGGACTGTGAAATACAGTATCAGGTCTGGAAGAACTATAGCCTGAGCTCTTCCAGTTCTGATATTTAGGACTAACTAAACAGACAGATAGACAGAAAAACATTTAGATTTGATTTATAGCGTTATTTTTATTTTAATATATAATAATAATAATTATTATTATTCTTATTCATACTATTTATCATCATTGAGTTTTCAAAAATATTTTTTGAATATATATATTCATACTATTTTTATGTAAATGTATTATTTTCATTATTATTGTATTCCATATAAAAAATAAAATATTACATTTTAATATATTATTATAATTTTCAAAAATGCACTACATTTTGACTTGACTATTGCTTGAATAATTTACTTTATATTGTTATCATTAACAATGTTATTTATATTCATACTATTTTTATTTTTAAAATAATATAAATGCATTTTATTGAAATATAATTTTATTTAAAATAATAATGATAATTGCATTGTTTTCTTATTTATATGCAGTTTTTTATATATACTATGGTAATAGAAAATTTCAGTTAAACTCAGAGAATGAAGGACAGACAGATATGACTCATAATCTCAGAGTCATTCAAAAGTCTCAGCTCTAATGGGCCTGAAATCAGTCGAGTCTTTCAGAGTAAGTAAGTTCAGTTGTCTCTCTTCACGCTGGCAGACACTGAAGGCTGTCTAGCCCTTTGAGTGACAGCTCATCTCTCCTCTTATTCATATCTCATTAAGGGCTTTTTTTCTGCCTGATGAGCAGAACTAAACCGCACCAAAGGATGCCACGTAACATTTACTTGTACTCTATTATGATGAACGGATACAAAAATATGATCTGTTAAGGGTTAGTTCACCCAAAAATCTAAATTATGTCATTAATAACTCACCCTCATGTCGTTCCAAACCCGTGAGACCTCCGTTTATCTTCGAACACAGTTTAAAATATTTTAGATTTAGTCCGAGAGCTCTCAGTCCCTCCATTGAAACTGTGTGTACGGTATACTGTCCATGTCCAGAAAGGTAAGAAAAACATCATCAAAGTAGTCCATGTGGCATCAGAGGGTCAGTTAGAATTTGTTTAAGCATCAAAAATACATTTTGGTCCAAAAATAACCAAAAATTCAGACTTTATTCAGTATTGTCTTCTCTTCCGGGTCTGACATAATTTTAATATTTGGGTGAACTAACCCTTTAATAAATACAGTCTTAGCTGCCCTGCAAATATCTTTAGGCGGAGCTGGTTTTGGGGTTTTGGACACATTTCTCGCTGAAAACCAGCTTGGTAAATTTGGGATACCATCTTACACCAGTTTAGAGTAGTAAACCTATATCAGATCGGAGAGATATAGATCCAACAGTTTACTGCACAAAACGAGTAATGGTTCAACAGGTTTATTGTTGCTTCACAATTAGCGGCTTGCTAAGAGACCACTGCCGTAGATGCAGGATAGAGAAGATCAGTCTGTTATCAGACTGTGTTTCAGCAGGTGTGCTGTAAATAAACTCAACCCCGCTGTGAAGCCACTCCAGCAAATTCAAGTCATTTAGGACGCTGCCAAGTTGTGCCATTCTTCCTCTCTACTCTTCCTTCATCCATCAAGATCAACACTGTTTCTCTGCCTTCCCGCTGTTGGTCTTTTATCCTCCTACAGAGTCAAACCGCACAGCTCCAACAATGCTCATCTGCGACCTGCCAGTTCAAGTGGCAAACTCGTTTTTAAATATATCCAGCACCTTTGTAGATCTCCATGCTGCTGTCAAAGGTGCCAGAGAGACTAGATGGGCCATCGCTCACTACCAATGATCCACTGATGGAGAG
The DNA here is from genome assembly GCF_963082965.1 of Carassius carassius. NCBI lineage: Eukaryota > Metazoa > Chordata > Actinopteri > Cypriniformes > Cyprinidae > Carassius > Carassius carassius. Next base: position 29,905,936 of record NC_081763.1, on the reverse strand, counting down.
ATGTTTTACCTTTACTTTAATTGAATGCTTTTAAAGCCCCCTTTAAACCATTTCCCTCATAACAATGTAGCTAATATTAGGTTTTACTATCTTTATGGGTATTTGCTTACGACAATATAAGCAAAACCAAACCCACAGAGACACACACACAAACCTTCATATCCGTTGATAAACTAAATGATTTCACCTCAAGTTGAGAATATTTTTAATTTAAGTATAAACCAAACTGATGTGAACAAAGTTTTTTCTCTCTTCAAAGTCACTGAAGCACCTGCTGAAATGTTGTGCCCTCTGCTGGATTTTATAGGCGGTACAAAGCAAATTTGAGGCCACAATTTCATAAAAATGACAATTTTGTCATCATATTTTAAACTTTACTATATTTGACACAATCACTGACACTGGGATACAGCAGAAAGAAAGACAGTCAGTGAATAATGGTTTTCACAGACTCACACAAAAATGCTGTTTGACTTTTGAAGACTAGATATAATGCTTATGCTACTCTTGAGTTTTTTGTGTGTGTGTGTGTGTGTGTGTGTGTGTGTGTGTTCGTGGTCACAGTTTGCTTTATAGTATGATAAAAGAGCAGGACGAACATTCTTCAACATTTCTATAAATTATTAATTATATAACATTTATTATATCTTTTTTTTCTTTCTGTGAAGCACTGAAAGGGACAGGCCCTAGATTTCCCCCGTTATGTTGTATAACTGGCTGTGTTATGTTTCTTTCATATTCTCAGCCTTTTGCTTTTCCTTGCTGAAGTGAGTCATAGCAATCATTCAGTGTGCTACACAATAAATAAATAAATCACTGTGGCTTATCATATATATATATATATATATATATATATATATATATATATATATATATATATATATATATATATATATATATATATATATATGCGCATGCTACAAGAGCACAATACTGTATATGTGTGAATGCAGGTGCTGGCGTATTACCGCAAGAAAGCAGCAAAGAGAAGATTTACACGTGTGGGAGAAAGAGAGATCATCTAAAAAGGATATAGCAAAAGAAGAATGTCTTTTATCACTCAGGATAGAGATCCAGCTGACTGGTATCCATAGTAACAACAGTGGAGGCAAGTTTAGTGATGTGTTTGTGATGCACACGTGACATTAACACACACACACACACAAAATTCAGTCCATTATTTTTCCATCCTACAAGAAACAAACAATGAAACATTTAGAAATGAATTATTTCTAACCTGAATCATAGAAATAATAATAATATTATATCTCAGCACAAAAAAAAATATGTAAAAAACTCTATATACACTATGACTGCTATACATTCATATACATGACCCTTGAGCACAAAATCAGTCTTAAGTCACAGGGGTATATTTTTAGCAATAGCCAAAAAAAAACATTGTATGGGTTAAAATTATGCATTGTTCTTTTATGCCAAAAATCTTTAGGATATTAAGTAAAGATCATGTTCCATGAATATATTCTGTAAATTTCCTACCGTAAATATATAAAAACTTAATTTTTGATTAGTAATATGTATTGCTAAGAATTCATTTGAACAAATCGATTTTATCAGTATAATGATTTTTTTTTTTGCACCCTCAGATTCCAGATTTTCAAATAGATGCATCTCGGCCAAATATTGTCCGATCCTAACAAACCATACATCAATAAAAAGCATGTATAAATCTCAATTTCAGAAAACCGACGATTAAGTTTTGTGGTCCAGGGTCACACACACACACACACACATATATATAAATAATATTATATACATGACTGCTGCTGTCAAACAATATGAGTTATAGAAATTATTATAAAATATATTAAAACAGAAAAATAATTTGAAATTATTTTAATTAAATATATGTTTTTATTTGTCCATATAGACAGAGAAAGAGAACTGACAACATTTACTTTTCTAAATGAAAAATTAAATATATATGTTTTTTTAATTATTCATTTAGTAAAGACAATGTGGTCTGTTTTCTTCAAGTACGATTAACTATGAACTGCAACATCACATCACAACGGGATTGATCTGAGCTTCACTTCCTTTCAGGTCAAGACATAAACTCACATCTTTAACTGTGAACCCATTCAGAGTTCATAAAACCTCCGGATCTAACTTGATAAACTCTGGATTGTGGTTATGGGTTAAGGCTGGAGGATAACTCACCTCCACAAATAGGAAACATGGTAGAATGGAGCTACTGCTCTTCACAGCAGGCTTCTCTTCGGCTGCCATTGTAGATCCCTCTTCTTTCTGCTCTGTTCCTTCTCTCACAATCCCACTTTATTCTTCACACATGAAAGAGAAAGAAAGAACAGGTCAGGAGCTAGAAGACTCCATTATAATAACTTATTTGTCTTTGCAAGTCTGAAGGATATTGCAAGTCTGAAGGATATTGCAAGTCTGAAGGATACTCTCTTTGCCACAGTCCATTTTAAATGAGCCCTGGCCCAGAGAAACCGCCTGTGCTTCTGGATCATGTTTAGATATGGCTTCTTTTTTGACCAATAGAGTTTTAGCCGGCAACGGTGAATGGCTCGGTGGATTGTGTTCACCAACAATGTTTTCTGGAAGCATTCCTGAGCCCATGTTGTGATTTCCATTACAGTAGCATTCCTGTATGTGATGCAGTGCCATCTAAGGGCCCGAAGATCACGGGCATCCAGTATGGTTTTCTGGCCTTGACTCCTTTCTGATATTGCTCCACTATTTTTCGCCGCAGCATTGGGGGAATTGATGATCCTCTGCCCATCTTGACTTCTGATAGACACTGCCACTCTGAGAGGCTCTTTTTATACCCAATCATGTTGCCAATTGACCTAATAAGTTGCTAATTGGTCCTCCAGCTGTTCCTTATACAGGTCCTTCTCAAAAAATTAGCATATTATGATAAAGTTCATTATTTTCCATAATGTAATGATAAAAATTTAACTTTTATATATTTTAGATTCATTGCACACCAACTGAAATATTTCAGGTCTTTTATTGTTTTAATACTGATGATTTTGGCATACAGCTCATGAAAACCCAAAATTCCTATCTCAAAAAATTAGCATATCATGAAAAGGTTCTCTAAACGAGCTATTAACCTAATCATCTGAATCAACTAATTAACTCTAAACACCTTCAAAAAAACTTCTTAAAAAAACTTTTAAAAACTCCCAGCCTGGTTCATTACTCAAAACCGCAATCATGGGTAAGACTGCTGTCCAGAAGGCCATCATTGACACCCTCAAGCGAGAGGGTAAGACACAGAAAGAGATTTGTGAACGAACAGGCTGTTCCCAGAGTGCTGTATCAAGGCACCTCAGTGGGAAGTCTGTGGGAAGGAAAAAGTGTGGCAGAAAACGCTGCACAACGAGAAGAGGTGACCGGACCCTGAGGAAGATTGTGGAGAAGGACCGATTCCAGACCTTGGGGGACCTGCGGAAGCAGTGGACTGAGACACTTTTCTTTTATTGGTCGGATGAAATATGCTAATTTTTTGAGATAGGAATTTTGGATTTTCATGAGCTGTATGCCAAAATTTATTTATGCCAGTATTAAAACAATAAAAGTCCTGAAATATTTCAGTTGGTGTGCAATGAATCTAAAATATATGAAAGTTCAATTTTTATCATTGCATTATGGAAAATAATGAAATTTATCACAATATGCTAATTTTTTGAGAAGGACCTGTATTTTCATTTAACTTTTCCGGCCTCTTATTGCTACATGTCCCAACTTTTTTGGAATATGAAGCTCTCATGAAATCCAAAATGAGCCAATATTTGGCATGACATTTCAAAATGTCTCACTTTCAACATTTGATATGTATCTATATTCTATTGTGAATAAAATATAAGTTTATGAGATTTGTAAATTATTCCATTTAGTTTTTACTCACAATTTGTACAGTGTCACAACTTATTTGAATCAGGTTTGTGTGGATATAAATAAATATTCCAAAAAAAGTTGGGAAACAGTATATATATATAGACGCACACACACACACACACAGTTTTATAATTAATACATATTTTTTCACTAACATAAGAATTGTTAGTGGCTGATCTCCAAAAATAAATTTGCCCCAAATCTGCAAATGTAAAATATTTATTATTTACATATTTCCTATTCTTGTGTTTCCCGAATAGACAATTATTGCATTACTGTTGACAGTTACATGATCCAAAAAGGTTTAAAATATAAATGGTCCACTGAAAAACTACAAGACTTGATGTTTGTGAACTAGATTAGGCCGCTTGTTAGATCAATTAAGGTAGATGTTGTATTAAGTGATTAGTTACTCTTTACTTGACAGAGAGTTTATGACCCATAAGATTAACTACTGGGTTGAGAACAAATGATGCCACCATTTGTAGCAGGTTACAATCAAATTAGTACTTACAAAGCCCCTTTACCTTAGTGTTAGTTTACGAACAGATGGTCGAAACCTACCCAGAACTTTAAGACTGGACTTTCAATGGACTGTGAACCGCAGAGCAGCATTTTGTCAGCAGGTCTGTTCATCATCAAACTGTAAACCTCAGAGTTCAGGACAGGAGAATAAATATCACATGAAGTCAGGCACTAAAGCTCTATGACAGAAAGCATGTAGTACATGCCTCTGCTTTTAGTGCGCCTTACGCTCACAGCGGTCAACGTTTTACATCTGTCAGTGTGCAAGTACTCAGATAATGTAGAAAAAAAAAAAAAACAGAGCGACAAACCTGCATTTTTTTTTACACGTTTCCTTGTTGCTGAGCAACACTGGTAGGTTTTCTAGAAAGTCTAGAAAGGTGTGTCGTTTTAATGTCTCTGAGGAAAAAGGAAGCTGAAGTGCACAATTCCAAACCAGAAAGGAGATGTGCTGTAAGACTCTAGGGGTAAATTCATCCAAATAAACAAGAAAATTGGTCAACCGGAAAGAAGGTTTAAGAACAATTTGGGTATCTCTTGGTTTTTTTTTTTTTCCTACATTAAGTTATATTTTATACATTTAATAATTGTTTTATTTTATATACACTGTTAGACTTTGCTGTAATTTTACAGTTACTTACTGCAAAAAAGCCCAGTAAACTACCATATATATGTTTTACAGTTAACTACTGTAATATGCACTGCATTAGTACTACTACTTATGGGTGTTTTATGCCATTTACAGTAATTTACTGTATATGGGAATTTGCGGTACATTACTGTTTGATGCAGTAGTGTTATTGAAATTTGTTCAGCTGATGAAAAACATGAATCTGCATTTTCAATTTAATGTCTGGGTAAGTGTGGTGAAATAAATGTATTTTTTAAATTATTAATTACTGATATTGATAAGCTATTGTAAAGGGATAGTTACAGTAACTTACTGGCAATAGTGCTGCCAGTAATTAACTGCAAAAATACAATAAAAAGTCTAACAGTGTGTTTTAATTATATACTGTACAAGTGTGGGTCTGTGCTAAATGTGCTAAATATAATGCAATGCCCACATAAAACACAGAAATCGAGTAACAGTCTAAAGCATGAAGAGGTCAAAACACTGTAACTTTAAAACTGTAACAAATTTAAGTTTTTTTTTTTTTTTACATGACATGATAAGATACATTAAAATTAAATAATTTTTTTTTTGTCATTATTTGCCATTATTTTGCATTATCCTTGTGGTCAGATGGTACTAACTGAACAGGCTTTGGTCGGAATACGCTGCAAAGTAGGCCAGACTTTGTTGACAGTCAAAAGTCTGGCTTTGTATGACTAACTTGTGTGCATCATACTACAGCCCTCTATACTCTACAGGGCCATGCTGACAAACACACAGGCAATTGCTAAAATTAACCCCTTATACTGAACGAGCCACTTCAAACAGGAGGGCTTTTCCAGAGACGGAGGGTTGCTGGATTACCACAAATTGAGACTGGGCTGCTATATCCACAAAGAACACTTGAGCTTCAGTCAGTACAGTCAAGCGGTTGTAGGATCCCAGGGGGCACCAACTCCATTACATCGCAGACCTTGCACTGATTTTCCATTCTGGTTCAGGTATGAAAATATATATGGCCTGCCTCTGCTTTCATATTACATTAGAGTTCAGAATGATTGCTATTTAACTATGTTGATAAATAAGTACAACAACAAAAAATCTCTGAAGGTCTTTGACTTCATGTCTAATCCTATAATGGAGAATTACTTGTGCAGTATCTTCACCAAAACAACTGACTTCAACAACTCGTAAACAAAAACCAAACAAAAGCTTGAATGTTAAAATCATCTGCAATTTTACATTTCATTAGAATGCAGAATCATGCAATACTGACTAAATTAAAAAAACTAAATACATAAGCGGTCTTATCTTTTGTGTTCCTTAAAGTAGGCTAAACCATACAGATTTTTAAACCTAAATAATGGTGAGCTAATGAAGACAGTTTTACCAAATATCACCTTTCAGTGCATCCTGTACAAATGAAACTCATAAACGCTTACCAAGCAGTTCTGCACGACTAACTCTGTCACTTGTCTTTCTTGCTCTCTTCTCAGCATTACTTCATTTGTCCAACCCAGTAATAGACACGTGCTCAAATCAAGAGCGTAATCCTCTTGCTGTTGTACTGTTGTAAGCACCTGGATTACATTGTATGTGTGTGTCTACATCTATCGCTCCACTGTCTCATCTTTGATTTGAACGTGTGTCTGGATTTCAGCCACCCCCAAAACAAATGCACGGTTCAAATCACCACATGCATCAGCCGCCAGCATCGCAATTTCAAGCTATTAAAGGTGGGGGATGCATGCGAAAGCAATAAGAGCGTAAGTAAAACCCTAAAGGGATTTTGTCATACAGGGTAACTAGAGCTAGCGTTTGGGGAATACCACACACCCACCCACCCACACCCTAAAGGGATTTTGTCATACAGGGTAACTAGAGCTAGCGTTTGGGGAATACCACACACACACCCACCCACCCTCCTTCCTTCCTTCTCCAAGTCCTTCTTATTTTCAGCGATATGGAGCAGGAAACCTCACTAATCCTTCCGTGGTGACTCATGCGGCCACACCACACGGTGCATGCACAATTAAATGGATAGCCAGCCTTACCACCCTGCAGCCGTCGCGATGGATTCCTATGCAGTGTCCATAGCGTGCGTTTTCCATGGAGCTCCTGTGTGCGCCGATCCAGCTTCACTCTCTCCTCGTCCTCGTCCTCCCGTCTATCCACACACTCACACAGGATTGTTCTCGCGGAGCGTTTCCTCACATTAGCGCACGCAGATGCGCTCACGGTCTGTGTGCAAACCACAAGCGGATTAGACCGTCACCTCGAGCCCAGCTCTCCAGTGCGGCTACAGCGAGTGCGCGTGCATGTGCAGGGAGTCTAGGGGAGAGTCCGATTTGTATCCAGGCTCGTGCCTCCCTCTCTATGTCTCGCTGAGGATTCAGGTAACAGTGTGAGCTGTAGTGAATGTAGGTTAATGATATATTCAAAGTGATCTGGTGTTGGTCATGCGTGGCAAGCGTTGTTCTACAATATCTAAAACAAATATCAGCACTCATTAGTTGTGCTTGGATCAGTGTTGATAGTAATGCATACTGAATACTCTAATAAATGATAGTGACCCACATAAGACAAATGAACGCTAGTAATTGGGAAGGGATCATATTATTGATTGCCAAAGGCTACAATGTTAAACAACAGAATTAATGAAACAACTTGCCACGCAGGTGTTTAAGATAAAATCTGACTAATTGAATCAGAACTTCTCCAAGTCTCCATGCAACGTTCCCTTAGAAATGACTGACTTCTGGTCTTTCATTTGTTGCAAATGTGATGTGATTAAGAAATTTACTCAGAAAAGTCTGGGATTCTTTTAATGATGTGCTCCTTTGACATTAGCCAGTAAGCAACAACCTAGCATAAAACCAGAACACCCTAATAACACTCTAGCAATGCCTTCGTAAGTAACCATTCAGAACACGGTGACAACCACCTAACAACACCCTAGCAACATTCCAAAACATCCTATCACCATAGCGACCATTCGAAAAACACTGTGAAGTTCCTTGTACACTAAGTTTAAAATTTTCAAATGCATTTTTTCGTATTCGTCATCCAAAAAATTGGTTAAGCACAGAAACCTTGGACACTGAGTCTGATGTGTATTAATTAATCCATTGCCATAGAATTTGCAAAACTATATGAAATGTATTCTTCAAGCAGTGAGGATGATTTTGTTGTCCTCTCTCTTCTTAAAAAGAGAAAAATAAAGAAGAAATATTGGGTCCATCCAATCCTGAGATTGTATAAAGAGGAAGTAAAGTTCCTCCTCGTCATTAAGGAGCTGTGGGATCATTCCAAGGTATTCTGCAATCATCTGCCACAGTCTGTCACTATGTTTGTCATACAGTGCTTTGTGGTGCGAGACAAAGTGAATCAACTTGTCCGATGTCATTCTGGATTTTTACATTGTCAATTTGTATATTGTCAATCCTTACCCACCTATTTGTATTTTTTTGTATTTTTTATTCCTTATTGTGTTTTTTGTTCTGTCGCTGTTATGTTGCACTGCGGAGCTCTGTCACGAAAACAAATTCCTCGTATGTGTGAACATACCTGGCAATAAAGCTCATTCTGATTCTGATTCTGATTCTGATTTTTAGCGTTTGCTTGTATGGTGGCTCTGACTTGTCAAAACACCTTTCAAAATGCTTGCTTTGGATGTGAAAACCACAGAACATTGTAAACGATCTCAATTCTTTTTTTTTTTTATGACAGATGAAAGTTTTCGAGGCAGTGTGTAAATGTGATTGACACAAAATGAGGTCAAATTAATTTTTTTAGCAGGGAAAAAATACGGACAAGGATTTCGGACTCCATGTGCAAGGACCTTGACAACCACCTAGGAACACCTAGCAGTCATCCAAATCACCATGACAAACATCTAGCAATGCCCTAGTAACCATTTATCCAGAACAACCTGAAAACCATCTTGCAATGGCCATGCAAGCATCTGGAACACCTTTCTAACTGACTTAGCAATGGGCTTTGTATGATCAAGCATCATTCACATATTCCTCAGAAAATGTCAACATTTATTTAGAGACAAAAGTAACAACTGTTTCAATTAAAATCACTTCTGGATATTCCTTTAATATTAGAAGCAAGCAGCAAAGATATCACTGACTGGAATAAATGCAAATGAAACCTAAAGCAGCTTGCATGTCTCAGGGGTGAGTCATGTGCATTACAGCAGTCCATTGGGTGCAAATGTGACTTAACCTTTATTTCTAGTGTGTGTGTGTGTGTGTGTGTGTGTGTGTGTGTGTGTGTGTGTGTGTGTGTTATTATCAGGCTGCAGTCCCTTGAGTCCTGCATTCAGCCAGGCAGTGCTGCTCACACTTGATCATTCCAAAAAAGGGTGTTGGAGAAAGAGAAAAATCAATAAAGACCTTGAATGCCTCATATTTTTACTATGCATGCCAGCAGCATAAACAATTGCATTATATCTTCCAAGTTCTGAAGGATGTATAAAAAGAGCACAAAAAGGGTAAAATCATGAATATTTAAAATGTTAGTGGAAGTCATTTACTCACCCTCATTTTGTTCCAAACATGAATGAGATTCTTTCTTTTGTTGAACACAAAGGAAGACACTTGCTGGTAGCCACTGATGTCCATACTATGGAGAAAAACACTATGGAAGTCAATGAAACATTTCTGGATAGTTTCAGAACTTTCAAAATAAATGTTTTTCTAAATATAAAACAAATAAAATATTAATTAAAAAAACATTTGTTTTGTAAACATTAGAGAAAGCATTAAGGGAATGTTACATTTGATCATTTTGCAAACATTATGGGAAGGTTACATTTGAATGTTCTCTGAACAATCTAAACCAAGATATCTTTATGCAACATTCTATTAATGTTACTGGGAAACATGTTCATAACTTTCTAAAAACATGAAATGATGCAACCTGTGGAGATTTGCTATTACTATTTTTAAGACTTACTGTACAATTTGCGCCTGGTGGACGTCCTATACATATATATATATATATACATATATATATATATATATATATATATATATATATATATATATATATATATATATATATATATAAACAAAATACTTAAACTGTAACTATATTATTTTGGTGAAACTCACTAACCACCAACTCAGTTCAAGAAGACATAAGATTTGCGCCGGGCAACTTGTGTTCAGCACAGATTTTATGTACTCATATTCACTGTTACCTAATTTGCATAAGTCCTTCAGTGAATTAGGTGCTAAAGCAATCCAAACAGCTTATGCAAATAAATGGCAACATCAGCGTGTTCAACTCATTCTTACCCTCATCTCCCCCACAGTGTTATACAACGGGTAAATGAACATCATGTTTCATTAGAGCTTGTTTTAGAAGCTCTTGTAGAACCACTGGTTCCCTCTACGCCTTTATGTTCTACCGCCGTGTGGGAAATGATGCGTGTTATTCAGCACACAACGCACCAGATGGAGAACTGATGCAGACTCCACTGCTGCGACATGCAAATAAACAGCCTTCCCTCTTTAAAATTCATGACAAAAAAAAAAGGTCAGAGCGGACAGGTTGTATCTCTTTAAATTTATAATTATTATATTTTTTTTCCCGTAGAGCACAGTGGTGCTAATATTACGAGAAAAATATATATATAAAAACTGCGAATTGTCTTCCCATTCCCCCCAAAAAAAGAGGTCAGAGCGTATAATTATTATTATTTTTTCTCGTTTTCAACATTCTGTTCACAGTGTTGTTTTTTTATCAGTTCCCATTATATCATGTGTCATATTAAGACCTTATTTCATGATTCATTAAAAAATTTTAATTTTAGTATTATATACCCATATATATATATACCCATACAGTTATTTTATTTATTTTTTTTTTTTTCAGAATATGGACATTCAATGCAAACAGTCACTGTCCTTCAAATCATGAGTCTTACAATTCAAAAAGAAGAATTACCTGGAATGACCACATGTAATAGTTCATTAGCTATAAACAAATATTGTTGTGTTATGAAAATTCAATGCACAGGCTATTGTGTGTAGAGGATCTGAAGATCTAAATGGAGAAATGAACTATTTCCTCTCACATGATCTGTCATGGCACATGAATCTGATTTGAACTCATTGGTATGAGGTGCCGTCACAAGGCAGCAATGACTCAAAGCGTCCTCACCTCCTGATTTTATCCGAAGAGACAGTCAAATGAATGAAACAATACATTTCATTGCTTTAGAGTAGACAAATTAGATTTATGACAATTACCATTTACAATTAATGAATGAATACTCTCAAGTCTCTTCTAAAACAAAAACCCTGAGATAAAACTTAATGCTCAGAGATTTGTCTTTCATAGCTAAGGAGACTGTAATAAAATAATTTATGTTTTAATCGAATACTAACTTTGTTGAATTATTGCAGTGTGAGATTTGACTACCGAATTTGGTATTTGGACAAATCTGAGAACAATGTGAGACTATAATCATTCATGACTTATGAAGAGAGATAACTGGGTTTTTGTCACTAGAAAAAATGTGAGAGGCTGAAGACAGACTCTCCATTTAAAGGAATTGTTCAACCTGAAAAAAATGAAGATGTAGATGAGTTTGTTCGTCAGAACAGATTTGGAGAAAGTGAGTATTACATCACCTGCTCACCAATGGATCCTCTGCAGTGAATGGGTGCCGTCAGAATGAGAGTCCAAACAGCTGATAAAATCATCACAATTATCCACAAGTAATCCACACCACTTCAGTCCATCAATTAATGTCTTGTGAAGAGAAAAGCTGTGTGTTCGTTAGAAACGAATACATCATTAAGGTGTCTTAACTTGAAACTCACTTTTGGCCAAAATACTAATAATCCATAATAATTTTGCCTCCAGAGAAAAGTCAATTTCTTGTTGTCCTCTCACATCAAATCGACTGAATATATTTGTTTAGAACTGGTTCAAAGTTAAAAAAAGGTCTCAACGACAGTTTTGTTTCATACCAACACGCATCTTTTCTCTTCACATTTACTGCAGAGGATCCACCGGTGAGCAAGTGATGTGATGCTACATTTCTCCAAATGTGAACTATTCCTTTAAGCATGTTGTCTAAGAGAAATAATAAAGATGTCTCTCTACCTAAAGGACTGAAAACATCACATGCAAATGCACATTCAGACACACATACACAAACACACACACAGGTAAGTGAGAATCACCGACAAGGGGCTGGATGTTCTTCACTGTGGTTGCAGCAGCTGGCAGCTCATGGAGAATCCAGATCGTGTCTGGAACAGTCCAGAAAATTAAAATCAGAGCCACATGACCTCAATGAGTTCTGCATGATGTGAGAAACAGATATAAGAGGAGCTGATAGAAAAATGCACAGGAATCTTCATCTGTCTACCCTCTGCCACAACATGCATGGCTGCTTCAAAATATCCCATTATGCCACCGAATGAATATTTCAGGGATGAGAGGCAAACCAAATGTGTGTGCATGTATATGTGCATGTGTGTTCATGTACTGAGACTAATGCATTTCACCACATGCTTCAAATGTTTCACTGACTTCTATTCTTAAATTCTTCTATCTTTGTGAGCATTCTTGTGCTATATTCACTTCAAATTGATAATTATCCAATGATGGGAAAGAGTATTACTTTTTATTATCACCAAAACGATTATCATTTCTAACAATATTACCATAACTTTAAAGTCAACATAAAAGCAATATAGACTCTTTATACTCAAGTTGCACAAAACACTACGATAACGAAATCTCTTTTATCAAATAGAAAATATGTGGCATTATTTAAAATAAAATGGGGAAAATAAAAGTTTAAAGAGAGATTTGTGACATTTTGAACTTTATTTCATCCCTCCAAAATAGATTTCTTCATTATGAGTAGAACAGCTTGCATTTTGATGTGAAACAATTTTTTTACTTTTTTTATTTGTGATGCTTTTGGGGTCACGGTGGAGCAGCTGTGAGTTGGGTGATGTGGAAGTATGTCATATTTTAGAGCCTGGGGCTCTCTGAGTTTCTCTGAATACAGCAAGGCCCAAAGCTCAGTTAGAAAGTGTTTGTGAGTTATGCCACAGCAAATCTCCTGCAAACAGGCACAAGCCCCAGGATGTGAAAGATGGAGCTGTTTAGAGGAATATATATATATGTATATATATATGTGGTTGCGACGCTGCTCTGGAGTATATGCTTGTTTATTATTTCTCCATTTTGGCCATACAGCCCTATTGCTCTCACATCACATCAAATGACTTTATGGATCATAAAGACGCACATTAACCTCTACCAACATATTCATGAATCAAAGCTGAAGTGAAATACTACAGCATAATAGGAGTGTATTGAAGCTTTCACTGAAATATACAGGAGACACATACACAGCTGCAGTATAATTAATGTTCCAAATAACCATTTTTTAAAAAGAAAGGTTCTAAAAGGGGTTTTCAAAGTAATGCCATAAAATAATCATTTTTGGTTCCCCAAAGAACCTTTTAGTGAACTTTTTATACAAGTGTTAATATATATATTTTTTTAATCTAAAGAACATTTTCCAGTATAAAGAACCTTTTGTGCATTTGAAAGGTTTCATGGATGTTAAAGGTTCTTCATGGAACCATCAATGCCAGTTAAGAACCCTTATTTTTAAGCATGTAATGCATGTCCCTTTTTGATGTAATAAAGTGGAAGTTTATGCTAAGGTGAAGCTGTAAGTGGACTAAATTTATATGAGCTAAGAGTTGGAAAAATCCCTCTGGCGTGATGCCTGAGAGCTTTCCATAGCTCCATCAGCATTAGACACAACATTTGCAGACATCAGCATCTCTGCCATCAGTCTACAGCAGCCCTGTCAGTGACAGGTCACCTCTAACCAGGACATTTATAGAAGACATGATTGCTTTCACAAACTCCGTAATAAGTAAGGTGATTCTTACAGTACCTTCTGATGGTAGAAGTACATATAGCTTCCTTAATTTAGTCTCTGCCTAATGAAATTTTAAGGGAACGGCACAACATAACAGTCCTGTAAGAAAAACATTAAGTGTGAAGACAACACGTGTTGTGAAAGCCTTGAATATATTCAAATACTTACCATATATATTGCTCCAAAGTGAAAATAGTGTCTTAAAACCAGCACACAAGATGAAATGACACAAATACAGTACAAACTATATTTTTGATAAAAAGAGAACACTTAAAATAAGATTATTTAAAATATCAAATAACCTATGTATAAATGAACATTAATTGAACAATTGAAACTTTTTTTAATGCAATCAAACATCGCAAGTGTTTATCAGATGGAAGCCTCATGTCGTCTGATGTGTCAGTTGCTGAGCAGATTGCTTTTGTGTTTTGGGCTTAAATACAATACGAGACAATACAGCCGTCCCAAGAGGAGCGCAGATGAAAGCAGAAATGAGAGGGGTGGAGGAGAGAGGGAGATGTTCTGTGGGTGAAGCATACAGACGAGGACTAATCAGCTCTGTGCAACAATAACAGAAAAAGTCTGCTTCACTACAAATGATTGTGCCACTTAAAAGAACAATTCACCCAAAAATACACATTCTGTCATTGTTTACTCACCCTCATGTCATTCCAACACCGTATGACTTTTAATGGAACACAAATGAAGATTTTTTTGAGATTTGTAGAATTCAATTTAAACACAACATCAATCAAAACTGTTGCTGGCCTTGTTGTGCACAATTCATCAGTGTTATTCCAAAGAACAAAACATTTGTCTACATAATCTTTTCTCAAAATGTAGTAATAATAATAAATCAAAAGTAACATGTTATTGACCAGACTGCATAGTTCAGGACACATTTAATGAAGCATATCAACTCATATCATCAGATCATAATATCCTATTATTCCTAATATCACACAGGAATAGTGCTGCAAAATATAAAATGCAGACTTTTGGAGCACAAAATTTCTTACATTAGAGGAGGGATGTGTGATGTTACTGATGTCTTGTCCTCGGGGAAAAAAATCTGTGAAGCTGGAGAATTCAGAAATGTCTCCATTTGCTCTCCATTTAATATGGATAAATTCATTGCTTTCTAAGAAACATGATATCATAGGTCTATCTCTTAACAAGGCAACATATTAAATTCTAGGTAGATTAGATGATAAGTAAACAATCAGTACTTGGTATCAAAGTGTTGGATGCAGGAGAAATGGGCAGGAATAAAGAATTGAGCGACTTTGACAAAGCCCAAATTATTATGGCAAGGTGACTGGGATGGAGTATCTCTAAAATGTCAAGCCTTGTGGTGAGAATTTACCAAGAGTGGTCCAAAGAGGGACAAACCGATGAGCTCAAACCGCTCATCAATGCACAAGGGTAACAAACCAATCAGAGATCCTATGATGACCTCCATCCACTGTAGAAAGTGCCTAAAATGATCAGTGAGTGTCAGAACTGGGCCTTGTAGCAGTGGAAGAATGATGCCTGATCCAATAAGTCCTTTTTTCTTTTACATCACATCAACAGCCGTGTACATGTGCATCGTTTACCTGGGGATGTGATGGCACCAGGATGCACTATATGACAACAACAAACCGGTAGAGGGAGTGTGATGCTCTGGGTAATGTTCTGTTGGGAAATCCCGGGTCTGGCCATTAATGTGGAGGAAAGTGTTGTCGGGTGGAAGTGGCCTCTTTCAGAAGGATAATGCACCCTACCAAACTGCACACACTGTTCAGGAATGGTTTTTAAAAAACATGAAGAGATCAAGGTGTTGCCCTGACCTCCAGATCTCAATCCTACTGAGCATCTGTGGGATGTGCTGGACCAACAATTTCAATCCAAAGCAACTCCAAAACACATCTCAACCTACAGGACTTGAAGGATCTGCTGCTAACATCTTGGTTCCAGAGTCCGCAGGACACCTTCAGGGAGTCCATGTCTCAGCATGATTATACATGATTATTTGCCTCTAAAGAAGAGGACAATCTTTTTTTCTTAACAAATCTGCATCTTTATTGTACTGTTCAAGCTCTCTGCTGAACTGGTTGGAGCAACATTTGAGCAATGTTACTGGTCTACAACGTGTCTCTGTATATCAAAAACTCTGATATCTGCCTCAGTTTCAAGCATAAACCTCATACATCATGCACATGGTGGTCAGCTGCACTAAAATGTCACATTTATCTAATACTACGTATTAGTCTAAACTTGCAGGCTGAACTAGCAGATGTACGTCAAATCCTTGAACTAATTCCAGATCAGCACAACAAATATTGTTCTAGTGGATGAGATTGAGCAATCACTCCAAACTCCAAAAGGTACATCCTGTAAACCTATTAGATAAATACCAGGAGTAACTATTTCCAGGTGTTTACCACACATAGACACACACTCCTTCAAACTATGAAGAAAACCCATCACGCGAGAAGACAGTTTGTGCTGAAACACCTGCTGGGTCTCTGAAAGCAAATGAAGGTTGTAGAAGACTTTAAAAACAAGCCCACAGCAGGTCAAAGAGGAGAAGCTGAATAATTCATTGAAGAGTCAGCCAGGACTCTGCTTCTCCAAGAGCAAAAGACAGACTCCCAACACATGATAGCGGAACAAATCCACAAAACCACCGGAGAGACGCTTTGTGGCTGAAAAAGAGAAAATACTAATAACTCCATTTACTGCATTTCATTTGCATTATCTACAATAACTGCATGTGTTTTACAGTTTTCAATATTTGTTAAGGTAAAAAGGTCAAGGCTGAAGATAAGAGGTGTAACTGCTAAAAGCATTCACACAATATAAACACACTGTCTTTTTCTTTTTGTCACACACAATTATAACACTGCTTCACATTCAGCTGGAAAGCCATCAGTTCACCAAGAGTACCAAGAGTCCGATCATCAGTGTGTGTGTGTGTGTGTGTGTGTGTGTGTGTGTGACTCAAACCAGATCTGCTCTTTTAGGATGTGTGACTAGATAATGATATGGATAGATTTTCATTATGCACCATTAATCAAGTAAGAATACTGCAAAATCTATTTTGTCTTTGTAAATTATTTGCATACATATAGGAAGACTGTTGTAGATGCGTCCTAATTCCATGTTTGTTTGTTTTTGTTTTTTATAAATAGCATGAGTATATAGTGTGTACAAATTGACTTGATAAACATCATGCACTCAACTGTTGCAGCTTTCCTTATGTAGCAGAGGTGGAGCAGCTGTAAGACTCTGATGTTGGATCACAAAATAACATTTTCAAAATCCACATAGACATTTGACTACAAAGTGCATAGTTTAAGTGCATAATGTATTATATGTAATTTGGCACACATATTTCCATATAAAACAAGCTTTCACAGAGATCAACAACATTTGTGCCATTTGTCTCTATGACCTTAACAAGTTATCAAGAGGATAATAGTGCATCAGCTGCAGATAGTAATCAGTGGTTGGTTTCTATATGCTACAGACTATAATTTTTTGGTGTACGCCTAATGAATCTCACATAATGGCACACAATGTTAACCTTCCAGCTACTGACTTCTGTTAATGATTATTTCATTCTTGCAATTGATTGTCACTTTAATATATATATATATATATATATATATATATATATATATATATATATATATATATATATATATATATATATATATATTTGTCTTATGACATCAGATTCCATAGAAATTGGAACTCATGTGTAAACATCAAGTTATTCAAGACTCCATTCATGTATCCATAATGAACTGACTTTGAGCTTGACTAACTCTTGAAAGACAGCAGTAAGTCGTGCCTCATTTTAACATCACTTATTTAGTGTCTATCATGTTGCTGGAATGCACTGGATTTACAGAAACCTTTTTAATAATATATATTTTTCCCATAAGTGAAAAAGTACTTGTGATAGAAGATTAAAAAAAAAAAAAGGAGTTACAAATTATTTCATGTGATTTCATAAAATGACATTTAAAAAAAAAAATTTTACATTTACTTTGAAAGCAAAATTATTAAGCCTTTTTGTCTGAAAAACATCATCAAAATTAACTGAGTTCACGCAAAAACAAGAAGAAAAAAAAGTGACAATGAGAAAAACTAACTTTTTATTTGTTTTATGCCACTGACAGATACTTTTTCTTGTATTAAGCAAAAACTCATTCTGATCAATTTGTCAGTAAATAAGACTTAATACCTTGAGTCATTTTGCTTCTGAAGTAAATGTATCTTGTAATAAGATATTTAGATATTTGTATTGGAAAACAAGACAAATATCCAGAGTAAGAAAATCTTTTTTGAAGTGTAATATTGTTGCAAATGCAAGGCACTTCAACAGCTGCTTGTCTCTCTTTCCAAACAATGGTGAGATGCTTTTATGCTCTGTAAGCACTCAGTCATCCCACTGACATACTCTTGTTGTACAGACATATTCATTGTCCAATTGTAAAAACACTGCGATTGTTTGAGTGATTGAAGCCATTGTTCCAGCATATCTGTGACAATGGAATCGTCATGGTAACAGCTGTGCTCATAAACCCTGAACAGAACAACACAAGGACCATTATCATCCCTCTAATGTAGATGTCAATCAGATCGTCCTCTATTACCTCTATACCTTTGAATATTACTCAAAAGAACTGATTAAATCTGATAAATACATCTTAAATTCAATAGCTGTGAATTCAGAAAGACAAAAACTCAGTGTGCTCCTAAATAGTGATTCAATATCCATCAATCTTAAGGAAAAAAAAAATAATGAAACAAAGCATCATGATTATCATTAAAATGATTTTTAGGAAAAGTTAAGGAAAGCAAAACATTGTGTTTCCAGTTTCCGCATTTCACATGAATATGCACATTAATATTTTTTTCTTTTTTTACATTTTATGACAATATCCACAGATTAATATTGGCCAAGAGTAGCCTACTATACAGGATTCAATACAAAATATATATATATATATATTCTGAAACACAACAGTATCACAAGGGAAACCTCCTGTAAATGTTTGTAATGGTCATGATTTATTCTAACTGCTTTAGTACCATAACATTTTATACTGTAGTAATAAAAACAAAAGCTGGTTTGACCCTCCTGCCCAACTAACCAAATATCGTCACAGGAATGATGTAAGTGTGATTTCCTGAGTATAATATCTCTTGTATTCTGTTTGCAGTAAACACTATAGAGTTCAGACAGTGCAAAGGATCTTCCTCTTTGTTAGGATGTGGAAGAGAAGATCAGGAAATCAATGGTCTAAATGCACTTGCTCTTTATTTTGGTTGTTGTGTCTATGTCCCCCTTGCTAACTTCCCTGTGAATTTTCTGGGCTCTTGTTATAAATAAATCATTGCTGCTCTCTACTGGAATGATGCCGGTAGTAAAACAGCAAGATGTCAAAGCTGCAATATTTTACTTGAAATATAGGCTATCAAAAGGCTTTTCAGCATTCATAAGGTTTTATACCAGTAGCTTTACATGCATTTTTTTTTCTTTTTAGTATGCAATTAAAAATTAAAAGACTCCCAGTTTATACAGATTATTTGTATTACATAGTAGCACTAAACTGTTCTTGGAAATTCTGAAAAGTCAAATAAAAAATGTTTATAGAAATAAAAACTAAATACAAAATTTAGAACTATAATATGCATGATGCAAATAATATAAAGGGAGGAGAAGGGGAAAGACAGTTTACAAAGGAGACTGATTTTGTCACAGATAATGCAAATTGTCATAAATACAATCCAATAACTGCAAAACATGTGAAATAGTATTAAAATGAAACCTATTGAATATAAAAAATCATGCAGACATGAAACCAAAGAAACAGGAAAGAGAGAAAAGGCCATGAACTGGAAGGCTGCACAGTAAAGTTGCATATAGGCTGCCACATCCTCAAGGTCACAGTGATTTTGCCAAGTAAGACATGTTCCTGGATCAACATCTTTTGATGATCCTGGATTAACATTATTTTCCAAATATATAGATTTAACCTAATCCCTACCCTTAAACCTAACCCATAAATTATTCCTAAAATCAGAGGGAAATGATTGCTGATTAACAAGTGTGTAGAAGCAACTAACCCTGATGGTAAGTCTAAATCAGATATTTCCTAAAACATACATCTCAATTCTGATAAGTTAATTGGAATGTTGTTCCAGGATCAACAAGGATGTTTATCCAGGAACATGATGTACTTGGTGAAATCACACTCATCCATCCTCAAGCACAGCAAAAGAAAGAAAATATATATACAGCACAGACCAAAAGTTTGGAAACATTACTATTTTTAATGTTTTTGGAAGAAGTTTCTTCTGCTCATCAAGCCTGCATTTATTTGATCAAAAATACAGAAAAAAATATAATATTGTGATATATTATTACAATTTAAAATAATTGTTTTTAAATTTATTATACTTTAAATTATCATTTATTTCTGTGATGTAAAGCTGAATTTTTAGGATCATTATCACATGAACCTTTAGAAATTATTCTAATATGATGATTCATTATCAAAGTTGGAAACAGTTCTGCTGCTTAACATTTTTTCAGAACATGTGATACTTTGATGAATAAAAAGTAAAAAAATAAAATTAAAAAAAAGAAGCTATGTTTTTAAAATATAAATATTTTGTAATAACAATATGCACTACTGGTCAGTAACTTTCTTTTTTTAAATAAAATCAATACTTTAATTCAGCAAGGATGTGTTAAATTGATAAAAAGTGATAGTAAAGAAAATATATTATTAGAATATATATTATTAGAAATTTATTTTTATTTTGAATAAATGCAGTTCTTTTTAACCTTTTATTCATCAAATATATTAGACAGCAGAACTGTTTCCAACACTCATAATAAATCAGAATATTAGAATGATTTCTAAATGATCATGTGATAGACCGGATGTTACATGTGACACTGAAGGCTGGAGTAATGATGCTGAAAATTCAGCTTTGCATCACAGGAATAAATTATTTTTTTTAAGTATATTCAAATAGAAAACTATTATTTTAAGTTGTAATAATATTTCACAATATTACAGTTTTTTCTGTATTTTTGATCAAATAAATGCAGGCTTGATGAGCAGAAGAAACTTCTTTGAAAAACATAAAAAATAGTAATGTTTCCAAACTTTTGGTCTGTACTGTATATATAGGAGAAAGAGGCAGTATGGTTTCTTTTTTGTAAATTAATCACATAATGTTAACTGCCCATCTCCACTGGGAGACCACAAGTGGTTGTCATTCACTGTTTTGCACTGATAGAAAGTTAGTTAATAAAATATAAAGTATTTTTCCAAAACCTTTTAATATTTTTATATATTAATATTTTCATGCTGTGACAAAGGGGTTGAAATCTTTATGACATTGCCATGTGCACATTGTAGAGCTTCTCATTCTATCCTTCAGTGCTCAGGAGGACTCTAAATACTATTTTACTGTTTTAGAAGCTGCACAAGGGATTATCGCCCACTTTCTGCAGGTAGCTCTGAGTCAGTTCCTCTTCCTGAGCTTCACAGACACATTCAACCAGCTTCTGGAGAGTCTCTTTAGATGGTCAACATATACAGAATTCTTGGTTTTATTTCTATGCCATGATAAATATAAAGTCAAAAATGCAGAACTTTGTCCTGTGGTCAAACCTGAGAGTCACTGGTCCCTGGTGACACAGTAGGACAGACAGAGAAACAGACAACATCTTGTATTTAGTCAAGTTCAAACACTGGACAGTCCACAGTCTCAGAATGATGGCCAAATTGCTCAGGACCCTGGACAGCTACCTTTCTGACCACTGTTCCATATTCAGGTTAAGTGTATGTGCAAATAAATGTAACTAACATTAATGAATAAAACACACGATGTACAAGCCGCACGGCTATTAGGCTACTAATGAACTTCGGAAAAACAAATAAGTGTTTTTGATTAGACCGGATTTAATACACATCTGATATGAAAAAGAACAGATTAAATAACATCTCAGAAAGAATACGTGCCGACTGAAATGTCAAACGAATTTAAACAATTTGGACTGGACAGAAATTTACCTGCCATTGTCTTCAACAGCTACTTCCGACAGTACCTCTATATGGCAGACCTCCATATGTCTAGCCTACTGTACATATTCCCTGTAGGTGTGCCCATATTAGGATTAAAGATTGAGAGAAAGGAGAATTGTAAAAATCATATTCATGTCATTCTTTATATTTTGAATTTGACCAAAAACAAATAAAAGTGAAAGAAAAAAAGTGAATGCAAGAATTCAAAGCATGATCCTTAAAATAATGGTAATCAAAAAACAACGCCCCGTTTCTGTGACATAAACATACAAAAAACAAACCTATAAAATAATTTCAATTATGCAAGTTAAATATTTTTTGTCTGTAAATGGCATTTATGATACAGTCTATACTGCGTAACATAATCTTAGATTTCAATGGCAAAGGGCATGTTGCATGTTAGTGCAAATCTATAGCTATGAAATTGCCTCCGTAAAAGATATTATTTATTTACCATGACTACATAACAACATGAGTTTAGAGCTTAAATGGCTATATTTTTCAAACAAATATAAGACCTGATCAAAAAAGTAATACCTTCAGGAATCAGGAATTTCTAATTTCAGACTTTTTAAAGATCCACAGGAACCCTGTCAATAATCAGAAGCTGTGTGAGAGAATAATACTATACAAAACCAAGGTTTCTTGTTTCTTTAAAAGCTTGTAATTGAAAAATAAATAAATCAAGAGGTCTATCCACGCACACCTCATAGTGGATGAATGTTAAAGTTGTTCCACTTGTAACAGAAGTAGAAAACAGAAGCACATATGTTTTACGAACTTCCATACTGAGGATGAAACTCCTTGAGATGAGAAAGCTGTTGTTACTGAGAACATTATAAATGACACATGATGAGCTGCACACAGCAGCAGCAAAAAAAGTAACAACCAATGCAGATTCACAGAGCCATACATCACAAAAAAAGAATGAAAAATAAAAAAGGGTGGCACCACAAGACATCCAGTAGGGGGAGCTGCTGCTGTATTGATAATGTCACCGTGATTTTGCCAAGACATGTTCCTTGATCAACATCGTCTGATGATCCTGGATCAACATTATTGTCCAAAAATATAGATTTAACCCAATCCCTACCCCTTAACCCAACTCATAATGTATTCCTAAAATCAGAGGGAAATGCAGATAACTGATTAACAAGGGTGTAGAAGCACCAAATTCTGATTCTAAGCAGAATATTTTAAAAATGATTCTAAAACAGATATTTTCTGAAAAGTTATATCTCAATTCTGATTGGAATGTTGTTCCAGGATCAACAAGGATGTTTATCCAGGAACATGTTGTACTTGGTGAAATCACACTCGCTGTATTAATAACATTCGGTGAAGCAGATATAAGAATATCCATCTCGTCAATAAGGGGCACCAGCTGTCCAAGACATGCTGATGAACACTTGACATAGCTCCTCAAAGTCAGCACAAGGACGGCAAGAATGTGTGGTGTTGTCAACAAATGATGAGAACAGGCTGTCTTATGTAACTCTATTAAGTGATGGATGAGTCATGTGTGATACATCTGGAGAGAGAACATTTCATGTTAGATCAGTCCTCTCTTGCGCACATTAAAGAGTATATAATTAGCACCGTTCCTTCGCCAGCCTCCGGAACTGAGTCATCTTGTTGGCTGTCATCTCCTCCTGTATTAGTTGTATATGATATATAGTGACCTGAAGGAAGAGAGCCAGAAGCTTTTAAATTCTTAAATGTCTCCACAATGCCTGCTATCTCCTGCCATCTCTTTCCCATTTACTCTTCTCTCCTTTACTCCAGTCCTTTTTATTGGAGGATGATACATATGATAAAATCAATTACACAGCAGACATTGTCTGACAGTCATTTTCATTCATTTAGCATCTGTACATTCTTGACCTTTTGGCTTTAATTTTAGATTAAATGACTAAAAATAGAAAGTGTTTACAGACTTGGCAATAATTAAGTATATATGAAAGTATACATTTAAATAATAGGATCAAAGGAAGTCACCCGCAAGAAAACACTCCACAAAATTGCAAGTGTTCCTCAAGCAAACAAATGCAAAGGGCAGATGGGGACAAGGAGCAAAGGAGCTTATTGCCTGTGTGTGAGAAACATCTCAGAGATGAGTCATTTATTTGTGAATCAGATTAAATTTATCAAGCTGTCTGTTGTCGAATCATTAAAATGAACCGTCAGATGCGAGTCATGTGTTCATGAATCGTATTATACTTGTCCCGCTCTAATCACTAAAATGAATCGGACTATGAGTCATTTATTCGTGAATCACATTACCTTGGTCACGTTGTATAATGGTTTTACGCACATCCCTACAGGACAACTCAACAGAAAGACATTTCTTGTCATTATTTCATCACACAGTCTTTTATTTGCATATTCAACACTGACTGCAAACTCAGGTAAAACCAACGTGATCTCATGAGAATACGTGTGTATTTTTACGTTAAATGTGGTTCTACCACACGTACATTTACTTACGTTTTCATGCACATAAAAACGTACAACTTAGACGTATTTATAGCAGTAAAACGTACAAATACTTACGTGTTAGCAGCTAAAAAACGTAAATAATCTAACGTAAAGTGTGAATTTATATGAATTCCCATGTATTTATATTAAAATCGTGGCTTTAATGATTTAAATCTTTTGTATTTAATTGTCATATCAATAAATGTTTTTATTGAATATATTGAAAGCAGTTTACTCATCTACTTCATAGGAAATAACATTTCTGTGCATGCTGCAACACATAGATACACAAAAGCACAGCATACAATTACAAATCACATCCATTTTATTTGTTTGCTGTACTCCATATCTTTAGAATCCAGATGTTTGCAAGGAACATATCCATATCAATCGATCTTCATCTTCATTCTCAGCAACAGCGTCCGTCACAGTCAAAGCCCGCGCTCGTTATGATTCGAATTTGAAAATAGCGCCAGTGCGCCACAGGAACGTTACGACATGGTTTACGGCACTAATATCGAACTCTCATTGGTTCTCACATAATTCGTCACAGATTGCGACATGTCGTGTTTCAGTTGATAGACATTTGAAATCAGTACTGCTACTGCGCCAGTGCGCCTTCACGGAGAGAAGACAGATTCATAATTTCACGGATTAATAAATTAAATCAAATTCTGCTCTGTACCCTATAAAAACTATTACCTCCAGAGAGGACTGCGACTGGAACTCATTATCATTTGAACTACTTTTGGTACCACTTTTGATATTTTTTCGCAAAAAATAAATGATTAACAATATGTTTGTTTGTCTGTTATTTGTTTATTTATAACAGTAACGTTATGTAGTTTTAAGAAATGGTTATGGGTAGGTTTAGGGGTAGGTGTAAGATTAACGTTAGTGGCTCAAAATAACGTTTTAATGTTATATTTTTACTAAAATTGTGTTTCATTATGTTTTATTCTTTTAACATTCTGTATAAAATGGGTAGGTTCGGGTGAGGTATAGGGATCTTACATTTATCAAAAAAAAATTATAAAAAGGGAAAATATACATAAATATAAAAAAAATTAATCCGATACGCATTGACAAGCAGCTTCATGAGCAAATTTCTATGGATAACTGACTGGTCAGAGAACACGTTCTATCTGTACGTATTTGAGGTTGTTTTTACGTAAATTTCGATACGTATCGAACCTGCAATTACGTCCAGATAATACGTAAATGACACTGTAAATACGTAAAGGCACATACGTATTGGACAGTTTTAATTTACTTCTAAATATGTACGTTTTGATTGTGAGATCAGGCTGGTAAAACATGACACTGAAGATTACGGAACAAACAGGCTTGAAACACTGATTAGAAACACTGGTTAGAAAACACTGAAGATAAAATTGCAAAGACTAAAGTCTCAAATCCAAAGAGATATTCTTCATAAAAGCTAAGAGTCAACCACACCTAAAACATCTCGTTCTAACACACCCCCACACATCTCTACATCACTGTGTGGGAAGATTTGCATAATATCTCCCAAATGTTCACGCAAAGAAAGAAGGCACAACTTTTATTCTCTCTGTTGCTGCCGCTGCCATGTTGTGGAGTCGCTGTTTCATTGTGAAAGCCTTCCAAAAGAGGACACAACTAGAAATCAGTGGTTAAGATGTATTTCAACACTTACAGAACAGTTCAACCTGAATATTCAGATGTGTGCAGCACATTTTATGGAGGACGAGGACTGTTTCCTGAACCAGTAGCCTGCAATGCATCTTTGGCATAACGACTGTCTGGGCAGTTCACACGTTACAAGGACAGTCTGGTGCTTCTGACTCACATCCTGTAAGTACATTATTTATATTTAAATTACTTAAATTATTTGGTTTACAAATGTGCCTGACACTCCCTCTGATGCGAAATAAACAAATAACCCGAGTTATCCAGTTACTTCTAGCAGTACATTGACTGAACTGCTAAAAGAGAACCGATGATTGGATGTACACAAGATGAGCAGCAGGACTGAGTCTCGTGCTGCTGGCCTGGAGATGGCATGGTATGTTAAGAAGCGTAACATTTCCGTCACACGCTTGAGGAATATAAGCCAATCACAATGCACTGGATAGCTGGCCAATCAGAGCACACATCGCTTTTTCAGAACGATGAGCTTTGTAAAAATCAATGTGTTTTCAGAAAGGCGTGGCATAGAAGAGAAACAATAATGTACATTTTATAAAAAACTGTTTTTTAACCTTACACCTCATAAACACATTGCATTAAACCAAATACACAAAATAATGTTCTTTTTATCATATGACCCCTTTAGCAACGTATCATCTCAGATAAAACAACATGTTTGTGCACTTACTATGGTAGATTTCTGTTTATTCTACCTGGCTTGTGACAGACTAAGTAGTAGCAGTCATGACAAAACTTGATTTTAATGAACATAACTTTGCAAAACACACTGAACCATTGTGTCGCTAAGAGAGCGTCACTAGGAGTGCCAACAACACTTCAAGTCAAGTCAGGTCACCTTTATTTGCATAGCGTTCATACAATTATGATTGTGTCAATGCAGCTTTACAGTGTTTTGGACTAATGTTTATGTTTTGTTTTATGCTATATTATGGCACGCTGTTTTCCGAGGGTCATGGTGACTGAGTGTCCTTGTTGTATAAAACCATATACAGGTATAAAAGATCTCCATATCTTGGACTACATGAACTCATAAGATATGAATACTGGACAAGGTTTAATGAATGAATAAACATAGGCTCAGAGAGCCACATAAACAGTCCTCACACGGCGCCTGCTGTGAACCACTGTCCTTGTTACACCTCTCTTTTTCTCTCTCTCTCTGCCTTATTCTGTTTGTTTTTCTACTTTCATTCTCTGTCTTGCGCAACAAAACTCAATTGTTTGATTGTATATGTGACTAGCACAAGCATCCACAAGACTCTGCTGTTTGTGGAGCCACTGCTGAATTAAAAAGGCACTGACAAGAACCCAGGGGGTTTTGTTGCCCTCTGGCCTGGAGCCTGTTTGAGATGTTATGTAATCCATGCATAGAGTCCAGATTAACCGTAAACATCTGTAAGTGGGCTTAATGTAAAACCATGATCATAATGTACATACACACTCTTAAAAATAAGATTAGCTTTTTTAAAATTCTATTGTGTAGCAATGCAGTAGAAGAACCATTTTGGATTACCCATAGAACCTCCTTAAAAGAAAAACATCATTTTTTCTTAGTTTAAAGAATATTTAAATAAACTGAAGAAGCACATCCTACTTCAAAGAACCTTTTGTGCAATGGGAATGTTCCATGGATGTTAAAGTTTCTTTACAGAGCCATTGATGCCACTAAGGAAACATTAAAAAAAATGGTACCAGACTTTGAACTTAATGGCTTTATTGAGGGACAGAACTACAGTCCCATGAACCATCGCAACTGACATAAATTAAACAATGGAGAAATATAAAGCTATAGCAGTTCTAGTTTTCACAAACATGCAATACAAATCAGGGGGGCAAGAATATGCACTCTTCTGTGATGTAGGAATCTGTGGTTTCCACTGGCACAGTTCAACAGACTCTGAAAGACTATCACAGACTGGGTAATGTGAGGTAAGGTCAGCTGCTCTGAGCAGGGAGCATTTCGGGACATCAACTGCTGTTGACCAATCACAGCATTAAATGAGAATTAGCTAAAGGCTCTGGTATTTGATTGGCTGGCGGGATCAGGGCCAAGCGCCACTCTCAGTTAAACTCTTCTAGGAAATGTTGTTCTGAGACAGTGTGTCTTTTAGCAAACACAACTAGGGAGTAAAGGATAGCCTTGAATCAGGCTTTATACCACAGTAGGGTCAAAGAAACAAGGTGGTAGGCATTTTAGAAAAATACATTTGTGTGATAATTTAATTCTGTTTTAATGTATTCTGCCACTTGTCTTTCTTTTTAAAAATGCACCTCAATGGATTTAGAGACAGCAATGGAATTGTTAATACACAGTTGCTGTTTCAAGGAGACATCCAAAACGCATTTTCTGCTGGTGAAAGGCAAGTGATTTGGCCAAACACTTCTCAAATATTAATTATAAATAATATTTAAAAAATAAAAATAGCTTTACTACTATTTTCTTTTCTACAGAAATAATAATAAAAGCTAATTTTACCAACCAAATAACAGAAAAAAAAATGTACGGTCAGTACTGATTGTACCCTATTGTTATAGTGTATGTCAGTGTAACAGTGTATTGAAAACTAAACTGAAAAAATAAATCACTGCCTTTATTTTTAGAGTTGGTCTGCCTTGACAGCTTCACACATTACTGCTAAAAATAAATAAATCTATGGATAATATGTGACTGTAAAAATGTGACATGACTGTTGTGTTTTCTACCAGATTATGAAAAAAAAAGACCTGATGTCTGAGGGACTTGGTAGGTAGCTAATCGATAATGAAAAGGCCCATTATGATGAAATGAAACCATTTAATTGCATCGAACAGAACACAGCCTTCCAGAGAGTGAATCCTCAAATATGCACATGCGGGAAAATTAGGCCATCTATATCTGTCCTACCCCACTGATTATGTATGTATTATGCAAGTTACACAGCGGCTGTTACATAAGACAGTTATGCACACATAGTCCATCTCCATCTCCTTTGTTCCCCCTCTCATTCTCGACTGCAAGGGGTTATGAGATTTCACCAGCTTTTCACGCACGAAACACCAGTGACAATAACACCTTCCATAACCTGACATAACTCCAAAAAAGATTAGTATTTCATGGAAGAACAATGTCATATGGGAACAAACAACAATCTTAAACCATAAGCAGATATTCCACGTATGATTTATTTCATGTGTGATGCAAAGCTCAATTACAGCTGAGGTGATAGATTGGAGGATTATGGAAAAATTTCAACATACAAATTTCTTGCATAAATAATTCAATGCATACAAAATTTAATCTAACATTGTTTGTTATTTGTAAAATGGGATCTTAAACATTTTCAGGCCAAGATGGAGCAAGATGGATACAACATGGGCTATCATTATAAGTACATACTCTTATGATGTATTGCAAATCCATTAACATCATACCTGTAGTTTACAATTTCATTTTACGTATTCATTTAAATGCGAGACAAACAAACAAAAATCTATAGCTTCCTTACTTCACCTTAGGTTGATGGTTAACATTTGCATTTATTCATTTAGCAGGAGCCTTTTTCCAAATGAGGAACATCACAGAACATTTTGTCGTAAGAGCCAATAGTTGTCATAGTGCAATGCCAAGTTTAAACATAATCACAGCAAAAGTGACCTGCCGAAAAGGAGAGAAAAATAACTTTTTAAAAAGTGTCAGGATATTTATACAAGTTTTCACCTTTTCATAAATAAATGTTTAAAATAGAACAATAAGCAGATTTTTTTTTCTTTCATTATTTTTCTTTATTAAGAGACTTTAAAACATTTTGTTTATTTGTTGTTTATATGGTTTAGTAGTCTATTTATTTATTCTATTTTTTACTTGTTTCTCGCCATGAATATAGCCGCGGTGCTACATTATAAACAATCAATCAGGCACTGAACCAATGAAGATCATGAGGAACTTTGCTTTACTAATTAATCTCTAGCATGCTTAGTTTGTAGTGATTGTAGTATTTTTTTGCATTGTGTTTTACGAGAAAGTTGGCTTTAATCAAAAGAACCCTTAGGGACAATAAGTTATTTAGCATTTAATACAAGTAAATCCCTATGACTTCTCTCTGGCTTTTATTTACATCAGTGAAATGCCCTCGTATATTTGGTGATACTGATGTACCCTTTTGAGTCGTTTATGATTATTTCATAACGCTCCATGCTCCTAGTGACGGGTGATGGTTGCCATGGCAACGTATTGACGTATTTTGGGAACCAAAAATAGAAAGATAAAGGAGAAAGGTGTCCCAGGGCGTATCTCCTCCTCAGGATAACAAACTTTTTTTGGAATAGTGTACAAGTCTGTTCATAACCTGATGAAATGCCTATAGGAGAAATATGGATATCGAAAAATGTTTTTGTGCAAATTGTGTGGTCATTCTGATGTGGAATATGTGAGATGAGAGTACTACTACATTATGTGGCAGAGGATTGTGTATGAACAATTTCAATGTCTTTGTGGACACAGAAGGAAAGGTTGTGGCTCTCTGTAAAATAAGAGGTGAGACTGAGACTCTCTTGTAGAAGTTTTACACAACAGAGTGAGTCAGCCTCTATTCATAGTCTGAGAAATGCAACTCGAGCCCTGCAGAGAAGGCTCATAAATTAAAAAATATAAGGTACATGCTTCTATAAATACACCTCTCTGCCCACTCTTTAAACAAGATATCTGCACATATTGTACAGCAGCTAAAGTATATAGACTCTTAAAGGGACAGTTCACCAAAAAATTAGCATTCTGTCATCATTTACTCACACTTATGATGCTCCAAACCTCATTTTGTGGTTTATTATCTAACAAAATGTTATTTAGTGCCAATGCATCCATCCACATAGCCTGTAGGCCAATTTTTGGTAAATCTAAACTGCTTTCATGGCCTATCATCTCTGACTGTCAGAGAGTCACTGTAAGTGGCTGTTAAGTTGCCATTTTACTTGGTATTGCAGCACAGAAGAAACATATTTCAAAGGTCAAATCCTTATGCAAGGAGAAATACAAAGAGACGAGAAAACAGTGATTCACGCTCTTTTCCCAGAACGGTGGCAAGCTGAATTAAAGCAATTGTTTTCAAGCTGTTACATAAACTGAGATAATGTAGAGCTTTACAGGCGGCTTTGTGTGTGATTGTATACCCAGAGAAACAGACAGACTCAGCCATTTACTAGAGCAGCTTATGTCATCTGTCCTAATTAGGATTAGACGAAAGTGTTTGTTCAGATGTTTTGGTTGTCGTTGCATGTGTTGCAAGATTTGTTTATTATCTGGATTCATTTTTCTCCATAGAGCAATTCTCATTTTTATCGCCAATAAGGAGACTGTTAAATGATAATGTTCTAGAAGCTTCAAGTCAGTTTGATTTTACTTTTTTTTTTGAATGTGTTTAAATGTGCCAAATTAAATACTCAGTCGCTGATACCATGGAAACATGAACTGTGCCAAAAAAGTGCATCTGTGTACACCCACTATTCTGAATGACATAATCAGTTCCCTACACTCTCAAACTACTTAGGCCTATAGAGTGTTGTAAGGATGACATTTTTTATAGGCCCCCCTGGAAGTCCTAACCACCCTGGTTCCCTTGACAAAAACTCAGTAAGATCTTTCCATTGGCTTTTGTTTTGGTGCAGGAAATTATCTCCATCACTAACAAACATTTATGATTTTTACACCTTTTGTTCAACATGATAATCTTCACAAATGAAGATAACTTTAATTTTGAAACTTAAATACAGTCATCAGAAGTAAAAAGCTAAATGCACGCTCTAAACAATCTACTATGAGTCTCATGACTTTGTCACCATCATTCAGCTTCCATCAACTCTTTCAGTCTTTTTTATAATTATGTTGAAAAAAAGTTGAAAAAAAATACAATAGTGCACAGCAAGAGTGCGATTATGAACACAATGAGTCTGTAAATGTTGACTAGTGAGTAGATAAGTTTACCTATTTTGGTGTTGTGATGATTAATGTCCTATTTAGCTATACTTGATAGTAGCCACCTATTTTAAGAAGAGGAAAAAGTTCACAAGAAGATATTACTAATTTATGTTGTAGAATAAACTGTGAAAATAAACATTTCTTGAGGTTGTGTTAACCACAGATCTTACGAGACATTTAACCAAATCCAAAAACATATTAATAAAACACATTGACTTAGAACCGGAATTGCTGAAATGCTAACTCCAGTTTTCCATGTTTCCAGGTTTTGGCCTACAAAAACACATCATTGCAACATACAAAAATATTCTCACAACAAATTAGCTTTATTTATTTTTCTTCTCAAACTATGTTTACATGCACAACATAAAAAAACAAATAAAACTGTACCCAGTGGAAAACCCCCCCAAAAGTGAACCGAACCATACCGTCCTGTACCATGCAGTGGAAAAGCGTCATTATAGTGTATGATGTCTAGTGTTTTCTAATCAGTTTTTTGTGTACTCCAGCCTACAAGTGCATTGAACAAATGTATATATTGCATAATCAATTTTCATTTGATTATATCATTCACAATGGGATGGGTACTTCATTGGACATAGTCTGATTTAAGCTTCTTTTTGGTTCAAATCAAAGTTTTTAAGTCATTATTTAACACACAACTGCCTGCATGGTTCAGTGCCTAAAACTCTTTTTAGATGGAAACAAACCCTTTGGCGAAAATAAATGGGCAAAATAGTCGTAAAATCGAATGCCAGCATTTGTCTGTATTGCATTCTTCCATAATTTATTGTTTTTGTTAAATTAATTAATTACTTTCTTAACATTAACATCTTATTCTGTTGGCACTAAATATTATTTTGCACAGTTTGTCTTGTCTTTTGCAATACCAATTTGAATGCTTTCTTTCCCATTAAAGAACAGAGAAACAGAGAGAGGAGGGGTTTGCAGTTAAGTCCTCGCATGAACTGGTAAACATGCAAGAGGTTAGATGAGGATGCTTTGTTGTTATTCTCACAGATTCAGACATTTTGTTCTCTGAAATAACATAAAAGAGCTACACTGATTGTTAAAAATGCTCTGGTGCGTTCTCTCATAGACACAGTACACGATCAACACCAACAGACAGCCTTATTATCTTCATGAAAACACAAGCTTTGAAATATCTAGTGATCTGATTTAGTGATTATTTTAAAAATACAATTCACACTTCTATAAAATTGAGTCTTTCTGTACTTGTTTAAAAATAATTGATCTTCCCAAATATCTGCTCAGAAACATTTCCTGTTACTATGTGAACTCATCTTTACATATGATGAGTTCATGCATAACCAGACCCTGAGCATTGACCTGGATCAATGAGGATCTTCACATAACACGTGTTTGCCATGCCTCGAGTGTTCAGAGCACCTCTTTCACCACAGTGATAACCCTTCCCTTGTGTTTACCCGGTTTGTTTCAAGGGTAGACTGAGGATAAACAGCTAAGTGTGTCAATGTGTTAAAGCCTGAGCCAGTCTGGATTAACTCAGGGCACCTGCTCCAGCTCAAACACACACTCACACACATAAACACAGCGGAATTTACAGAACATCCAGCTTCTACTTATTTAAACAACTGTTCCTTTTGGAATTAAACATTTTCAAAAACACCAAAATGTTTATGAATGAACAAGCACTTTGGTAGAGCATTTGTACATTTCAAAATCAAACAAGGTCAAAACGTGATTATGTCATAGAGACCAGGCACACGATTAAATATTTACACGTGAACGTAATAAGGTTAAAGGTTATTTTAGGATTAACTGTTGTCACTCTACAACAGAGTAAGATAAGTGACCTTTCCCCCAGTTTTTCTGCCTGAAAAGGGCTGTTGTTAGTTGGACCAATGACAATCAGTCATGGCCACAGCAAAACAAAGTTTATAATAATATCTGATCCATTAAGAGTACAAAATGTATGTTTTAATGATGAGCATTACTAGTGAAGGTTTATATGTGTTTAATCACAAAATGACTGAATAATGCTGCTAGTTAAAAAAAGAAATCTGGGGAAAAAATGAAAATCTGTGTTAATATTTAATCTAATGCATAGGATTCACACAATGAATTAGTATATAAGGTGCAAAAGTCAAGTTTGAATTGTTTGTATAGCGCAAATATCATTTGTATTTTTGTTTAATTTTATATCCAAATGTATATAAAACACTATAATTAAAGTAATATAACTTAATATAGCTGTTTGATAACAGTTTACATCACACAGTTGGGATTTGCTATAACTGCTTTACGTGAGTGTATTGTATGTATGCAGGTTAAGTAGGATGTACTATATAAAATATGGTATTATCAAATAGTATTATAGTATATGTACAAATTTTTGTATATCGCTGGTTAAAAGCATTTCATCATTAAAGTGACTTCAATTTAAGTAATTTTCTCACTTGACACTATCTTGTGGTTTCAGGAAACTTGGAATAGAGTCATATGGAGCAGGTTTACAGTACTGTAATAGTGTGTTTTTGACATTTGTGTAGTATTTTGACAGACCCAAAAATGACTCCCTTTCAGTGGCCTGAATATTCTGCTAAACATATACTTTTGTGTCCAACAGTAAAAAACAAGAAAAGTAAAAAAGTTTTGGAAGACATGACGATGAGAAAATAACAGGATTTTAATTTGGGGGTAAAATTCTTCAGCCACTCAATTTGGATGGATGAACGGATTCATAAATTCATCTTTGTCACCAAATTTGGAGTTTGTATGGTGAAATCCCATGTTACCTTTCTGATACCCAAGAGGTCATATGGGGCTGTGATAAATCAAGTGAATCAAGTGCTAATCAGATTGTTGCAATAAACAGTTTGGAAGAACAAATAATGAATCTCACGAGTGCATTGCACAGATTAAGCCATCTCTAGCACAAGTTACTATAAATTCTCATGTAAAATCTCTCATCTGCCTCATGTAGTGTCAGTTGCTGCAGCAGATGGCCCAGAGCTGATCTGATCACTCTAATGCAGTGTAAAAACACTTGTGTGGCTTTCACAGATCAAGAGCAGGAGGTTACACACTGCTTAGAAGACAAGGCCATGCTATAATCAGCGGGATTGTTTGTTTGTTTGTTTCAGCAAGATGAACATACTGCTGTTCCTTGTGGCATGCAACAAGCATGCATGCTGTCAGTTTTGCTTTCTCTCCAGTTTCTCAGTGCTATGAGAGCTGTTGTGAAAGCACACACTGTCAGGTTCAATGAGATTTGCAAAAAAAAAAACGAATTTAAAGGACAAAGCACAATACAGATTTAGGTGAATTGCAGATACACTTTGCTACAGTGTGATAATTGGACCCACATTTATTAATTTAAAGGGATAGTTCACCCATATTGTTGCTTTTGAAACAGGCGGAAGGTGAGTAAATGATCACAGAAGTTTCATTTTTGGGTGAAATTTCTCTTTATTGTTGAATTATACCCTGTATCCAATTTTTGGCATGTTTCAGTGTTGGGTTTTTTTACGCAAGACAACTGGGTTTTAATGCAAATAGGCCTTTAGGAATTAATTTGGACTAATTTTACATACAGTAGGTAAATAGTCTACATGTAAGAAAACAAGCTTCATAGCATGAGTAACTGAACACTGTATAAATCACTCATATTTTACTGATCCATTTATATACTTTTATGGATATATTACAATGAATGATTGCATTACTTTATATTAGGAGCTAAATTTCATAAATTTTTTCTTGCCCATTTATAAAGATCTTAGAGTGTCTTTGGGTTTGAAATGTGCTATATTAATATATTTATTTATAAATGCGCTTGCCTTGGCATTACTGTTTCTGTGATGGTTGACTTTCGGTTGTAGATATAGAACAGATATAGAACCATAATTAAATTCCACAAAGGTAAAGTGATAGTATTAGATGGTACACATACCATGATTCCCTCATCAGTGTTTTACCATTGCACAACCTTTAAGGCAGTTTACACAGTTCTTGTCTTTACAGAGCAAACGGGTTTTTATCAAAGCAACATATAATCGGAGTGTTTTTTTAGCTTGCTGTGGCATTTACCTCAGTGCTGTCTTGGAAAAGGGCAGCTGGTCCCGCGTCACTAGTCTAAATATAGTTTCTGTACATTTATTGAGGACAGACGTCGTTTTTCAGGACACACGAGGGCAGTGGAGAGGGCGGGGGGAGATTGGGCAATATTACTTAATGCTTTCGAAAAGATTATTCTGACGAAAACTGTAACGAGGGAGAGATTAGAGAGAAGGGCAGGGTCCTGCGTGCGTAGGAGGGCGGTCCATTCATCCACGCACACACGTGTGGTTCAGACGAGGTGATGGAGCGTCCTCGACTGAACCTGACGGAGCAAACACACAAATAGGGGTCGCGCGCGTTGCAGGCGCAACAGACACGGAACGACTGAACGGAGATAACAGTCCGTTTGACTTTAACCGGCGAAAAAAGAAACCGAGTACCGTTTGTTTTTCTCTGGGAAAGAACCGGACTGACCGCGGTCACTGAAAACGATTTGAACTCAAGACTTTCTGAACAGAATTACGCGACGATATATAATGGTAATAGTATGCTTTTTTGTAATTCTGTATTAAAGTCTACATTCCACATGTATATTTGTGTAGCCTACAAAAGTATAGTCTATATATCTGACAGGTGCAAGTTGCATAAAGCCTATCGTTTAAGTCTTTGTTTAATTTGGACAAATTATAGTCTAGAATTTGTAGTATTACTGCTATCAAGCTCTGTTGAAAAAGAAAATTGTTTTGGGACATGTACCAAAAGTTGTATATCTGGTGCAAAGATGACTTTGACCATCTAAAAACCAAAACAGCCGCTAACTTTAAATTGTTAAAAGAATTTAACTTGTCATAGCTTAGATAAAGAACAGTTTCAAATTCCGTTAATGGTTACATTATGCAATAGTAGATATTTTTGCAATGCAGTCGGGGTGCTTTCCATAGGATTGTTTAACTGAAAAAAATATTAATTAGGCTATTTACTTATTTAGTCAAATGCATTAATCCAACTATTTATTTAGGCGTATTTTCATATTCAATCCACTGATACTATGTAAAAAAAAAAATTTTTTTAAATCGGTACTATCTAATGTAACAGAACCTGGTGTGTTGAGTAAGGCAGGATCCCATGATGAAAGTGACTCACTGGGACAAGAAGAAGATCAGATTCAGTCGCGCGCACGCTGTTCCACAAAGAGGTCAACACTGGAATTCTTAAAGAATGCATTCCTAGTTTACATGAAGTAGCTGTTTACTGTTGTTAAAATAAAAAAACTAGTCTATGTGATGAAATTCGGGTGCTTTGTGTCTAACTCGTTACGTGAGAACGTTCATTTGTTGATGTCATTTTGCGTAAGGTGGCTATATAACTGTACGCTCGTTAGCCTCTTTATTATGCGTGTCGCAAGAACGTATTGTGCTTTGCCACTGGGAGGTAATGGAGTTACATAACATTGTGTTGTAACTGATCTTATGTAACTGATTGGACATCATTGTGCTCCTTCTGCCACCAGGTGGAGCCACTGCTGCCTCAGTAACAACTGAGATTCAACCATAACCAAACACACCTGAGACGAAGCAAAACTTTTAACATTGGAAAAAAAACACCAACAACAACCTTAAGATGTTTGAAGAGTCATCTCAGGAGATGAAGACCAGTAGCACAATGTCTTTCACCGATGAAGCTGTGTCCATCTTGACGTCAAGCAGTTTGCTTGCACGCTCGCTACTGGGCCGAACGTCGGCGCTTAAACGCAAAGACACGTGTTCAGACAACATCAACTCTGTGAGGCGTAAGCGTGAGTTTATTCCTTACGAGAAGAAGGATGAGGGCTACTGGGACAAGCGCAGGAAAAACAACGAAGCTGCAAAGCGCTCTCGTGAGAAACGGCGTGTAAATGACATGGTGCTGGAAAACCGCGTGCTGGCGCTGCTTGAGGAGAACGCCAGGTTACGAGCGGAAATGCTCGCATTGAAATTTCGCTTCGGCCTCATTAAAGATCCCTCAAATGCTTCCATACTTCCACTCACAACAGGAACCTGCGTCCCACAACCTTCGGCACCACATTACTACCTTCCACGTGGGGATGGCACTCACCAAGCTTGTCCAGTATTGTCAAATCAGTCCCAAAGCGGACCGCAATCTGGCCGAAGTATCAGAGATACGAGCATGTCAGAAGACTCAGGTTTCTCCACACCTGGTGGGTCCAGTGTTGGTAGTCCCGTCTTCTTTGAGGACAGGTTGAGTGACCATGGAAAGTTATCTCCACACCAAACAGATGAACTGTGTTACGAGTCACATCACTCCTCAGCTGATGTTTTAGCAACAGGACACCTCACCATGTCATCCAACCGGATGGAGTCAATGGACAGTATGAAGAGTCTTCCGCACAAGCTGAGGTTTAAGTCTCCAGGCGGTGGCGAATGCGACAACCCCAGAGACCGACAAAGTCCTTTGCTGCCCACAGTTGGCCCTAGGGTTCACAACCTTTCGGGTTCAACTGAAGGAACAGGTTACTGGACACCACCAGATGGAGAAGACACCCGAAAAGTCATGCCACTACAACAGCAGTACAGGAATTACAGCCACAATGTGAACCCAAGCGAATCTCAATACCAAGCTGAGAACAGCATGCTCAAGTCACAGCTCAGCTCTCTCAGCGAGGAAGTGGCCCAGCTCAAAAAGCTCTTCTCCGAGCAGTTGCTCACCAAAACAACTTAAGACTTTGTAAAGAATGCTCTTAAACACTGCAGATATTCACAGTCGAATTCATGCACGGCCATAGATAATGAATGGAAAGGACGCAGCATGTGCATCACTACCTCTTCACACGCGGTCATAACCAAACAGAACTTGCATATACACCTTATTTTGCAATGCGGAAGTAAGCTATTTTCTGTGTATGTGCGAGACTTCTGGTTCATTAACTAGAAGAATAACAAAGTGCAGTAAACAGTAAAACTATATGCACCACAAACCAGTGTGTTTAAGATAATGACTTTTTTCCCCCCTTCCTTCAACTTGCAATCAGGAACATGCAAGAGCATTCCAGCGGCATTGGTACACGTCAGCTACAACGCCTCACCTCAATTCGTTCAGTTGGTCCTTTTGTTCAAACACTGTGATCTTACTCAAAAAAACACCTCAGGCTCCAATAAAACAATGTCTGCACTCACAGACCTATCTGTCACTGTAAATTTGAAGGAAAGCATAACATCCTCTGTTGTAACGTCACTCCTCTATTATGCGTCAACACTACTTAAACACTTGTCAGTAAGTGAGAGGAGATGTGATGTGAGCCTGATAGTCTTTACACTGTAATATTCCTCCTGTGGTTTGACAGATTTATGAATGAAGTGTAAGTATAAATAGTTTTTTTTTTGCATTATATATTCTGATTAAAGCAGATGACAAAACACCAGGAAAGGGGAAATAATTAAATTTTTATTATTGTCATGAACCAGTAGCAACTCAGCACTGAATGACTGCATTTTTTTTCATACATATTACTGCCGTCGTCCAGACCAGGATAATATCTAACTGACCTACACTGTTATTTGCATTTTGAGGGTAAAATTTCTGTAGTCTTGTGAGTTCTTGTGTATGTACAGTAAATATACGACATGTTTATGTGAATAAATATTTGAACTGTTTGTTTGCCTTTTATTATTAAACTGAAGCTAAATTTGAACAGCTTATTTGCTATCAATCATTTAATACAAATGTTATATAGCTAATAATATTTAGAGTATGTTTAAATGTCTAGACGTTTTGCACAGCGAAAGAGTGGTTTCATGTGTTTTTTTAAACAAATTCTCTTGCATTCAAATCTGAGAACTATCTGTGAATTCTGAATTCCCAGAATAAGCCAGGACAATGTTTTGACATGTACACAAGTGCAATACTCATGGACCATCACCTCTGCTTAGAACATGAATTTTTAACAGAAATATTCAAAGCCCAAATACCAACTCAGATGTTACGTTCCTAGGAAAGCAGGTTTGTAATTTAAAATGCAATGCTCTTAATTCAATCCTATTATGTATGTGTTGTGGATTGTTGCATATGTTTAAGATATTTCTTGAAAGATTGTTGGTTAAAAAATAATCTAAAATATATTAAGCATTGGCAACAATTACAGAAATTTGATCAGAAATTTGAATCAATTGATGTAGAAACAAAACTAAATTTCAGAGTTACAAATAAATGGCAAAGTAAAGCCGAATTAAACATGAATTTTTGAAAAATTGGTAAAATGCACTCCAATAATCTGTTTTTATATAAAACTTTGAAAAATAATTTCATTTTGAGTATGTCAATGTGTGTACAGTGTACTGTAAAGAATCCATTGCTCCCTTAAAAAGTGTAATAAATCTTATTTATATATATATTTGTCTCCAACTCCGCATGCATTTTTTAATGATTTTAATCCTTTGCAATTTGCAGTATATATTTTACAGGCCTAAAATCAATTTGTTCTTGCAA
Source organism: Carassius carassius (assembly GCF_963082965.1). Lineage (NCBI taxonomy): Eukaryota > Metazoa > Chordata > Actinopteri > Cypriniformes > Cyprinidae > Carassius > Carassius carassius. Next base: position 29,865,215 of record NC_081763.1, on the reverse strand, counting down.
CACTAGCACAATCCACAAGATGTCAGCAAATCATTTTATATTTCCAATCAGAGTACACGCACTCACACAGTCACGTGCACTGCATTAAATGACACAAAGAATTGCTCGACCAAATCACCTGATTCAAGATCAAGTTACACCTTGACATTTCCCTGTACTTCCTTTAGACTAAGAATAAACAGCTGACACCAAATATACCTCGATCCCCTGAGAACTGAGCTCAGCTGAGACCTGTGGTGACGTAAGAGCATATAAATAGACGCACGTCTATTTAAGGAGCTGAACTCCAAAACAAGATAAAGCTTTTCTTAAACAAGCTCTGCAAGCTCTTTAACTTCCACACATTCATGAAACACGGTTCATTTCCGTCCTTTACATGCCTGTTGCACTAGTCCACTGACCCCTGACCGGCTGATCTTCATCAGTCACGCATTCAGTGGAAGGCTTGGCCTGACGTAAGGCGGGTAGCGTGACGGTTGCCATGAAAACCTCTTCCAGCAAATGATGCTAGGCTCGGTGGGATGGGTGAGGGGTAGAAGGAGTTGAGGGAGCGCACAGCGGGCCACATCTAAGTTCAAGGTCATCTTCGCAAAACTATTGTGTCTGTGACTTCAATCAGTAAGGACATTTACATTAGAAAACAAATGATTATCTTGCCAGTGCCTTTTTCCTATTTAGATCAGCACATGGGGGATTTTCACAGAAGTTGTCAAAAAAAAATGTTTTTGTTTCACTGTAAAATAAAACAAAACAAAATAAATAGTTTTAAATATTTAGTTAGTATACCATCAAGGTAATTTTGTTTATCATAGGGCTTATTAATAATAATTATTAGTATTATTACTGTTATTATAATTATTATATAACTATAATATTCTCATTACCATTATGTTTAAATATCTGTTAGGTACCATTTGCTAGATTGCCCTTTTTCAATTAAATTTAAAAATATATTTATATATATATATATATATATATATATATATATATATATATATTGTTTTATTGCTATATCATACATGGTATTGCAGTAATATTAATCACCATTAAAAAAAAACAGCAAAATGCAAAAGTAAGATGTCAGGATCAGGATACATACAGTAAATATGGGTAATAACTGAAGGTAAATGTACTTTATTGTCCGAAAAATAGTATCTTAATGCTCTAAATCTAAATGGATTTTTTTTTTTGCTTTGTTTAGAAAAAATGGGGCTGAAATATGACTGAGACAGTCCTGTACAAATATCCTTAAATACTGTCACTGGAATTCACTCAGACATTAAAATAAATAAAATCAAACATCATGTGTTTGCATGGAAAACTGGAACAAGGCTTTCACAAGGCACTAGTTTATGCTTGTATATGTTTAGTAACCACTTAAAAAATAATAATAATAATTGAAAAAATAATAATTAAAAACTGAGAAGGGGAGTGTTACGTGCGATTACCGAATACACCTTGATAGGCATATCATAATACACATGTAACCTCAGCATCTACTTGTTTTCACCATGTCAGCCTCATGAATATGACCGTACTTCATCTGAGAGATGGTCTGGACTGACTGATCCCTCTCTGTGATGCGCTCACGTCGCCCCAGGCTCTCGGATGAGGGCGGGAAGTAGGTGGGGACAAAAGAGAGAAACAAAACGTGACGAGGCACCCGAAGCGTCCTGTTATGCAACCGCTGACCTACTAACATACATTTCTAAACAGAAGCAGCTAGCGGCAGGATACTGGAGCGCCTCGCAAAGGGTTGCGCCAACACAACACAAGGAGCCAGAGCAAAGACACACGGGCTGCGGAATCCATGCGCACTGGATACGGCGAGTGTGTGTGTGTGTGTGTGGATCACTTCAGTTATTATTCAAGCCACCGAGGCTGATACAAAGAGACTGCAAATAGTCGTCGGGAGACTGAAGATATTTTAGATAAAAGCCACAAACGGTATGTTTGCTTAATTTATTATTGATGCACGCTCAATACAACTGCATTGGTGATGATGCTTGTGTTTCTGTCGTGATCTTGCGGACATTTTTACGCGGTTATTAAATGAGGTGACTGCAATTAAACCAGGAATGATATTTGAAATGCAACGGCTCCTGTTCACTCACAGATAAGGGTTTATTTTATTTTAGTGTGTTTTCACATAGTAAACATGGATGTTACTCAACGTGCATGTTCGCAATGTTAAGGCGAGGCCAGGACCCCTCGTGATTGTTGGCACTTGATGGCCGTAAAATATTTGTATGTGTCTATACAAATTAATTCACCATGCATAAAAGTTTTCTGTATGTATATCTGACGTAGCCTATTGTTTGTTTACATTTAGTAATGATATAATATTGCGCCATTTGAAGATTAGTCAGTACATTAAGAAACATGAACCTGGGTTACAGAAATTCCAGTCGGGTAGCACTTGTTACGATTTTGATAAAAAAACAAACAAAACAAAAAACACTAGCTAATATTATTACATTATATCGCTGGAAATGTCTTGATAGAAGGTTAATGCTTAATATTTGCCAATGAGGTTTTAATATAAGTTTTCATAAAGTGTGAAACCCAATTGGGTTATGAAGGTAATGCGGCAGTTTGGGAGGAAAAATCCCGGACACACTTCTCGCCGTCACGTGTAACCGTGCTCGGTAAAGGTTAACGCGGGTGTTTACGTTTGAAGGCTCGGACCCGTTAACTCTTTCCTGGCAGGCTAGACTCTAACAAACCGACTGGCAATCAAATGCAACATTGTTGCATGTAAAATACAATTGTCTAGCAACATGCAGTGCGTGCACAAATAAATGCTCGTTTACGTTATTGATATCCATCAATATTTTATCTTGGTACACAGTGTGCGTATTGTCCTTTGGGATTTTATTTCAAATCTGGCTATTTTAAGCTTGCGAAACTCAGATAATTGTAAATGCAGTGAATAAACCAGTACATATCAGATAGCCTACTAAATGAAACTAGTAGGCGATCGTTATTATTTAGCTCACTTTTATCTTTAGTTATTATATTTAGTTTTGTATCCCAGTGATGATCCCATCAAATGATGATTATCAATGAACTTTGCATTGTTATTCTCCGGAACTTCCTGACAGATTGTAAACTGATTGATTGAGCTCATCTTTTATTACGTGTTAATACAGTACAATTCACACGTGTTGTAATCACTGTGTTTTTAAGTTAAAGTTTTATGCCCTTATGATACACAGTGTAGTGTGCTAATAGTAGTATAAGTATGTTTCAGATTATAAGATTTTAGATTACAGATTTCAGGTTCAGCAAAGTGTATAACTAAGTAGTAAGCAAACATGCACTGTAGGATTCCACAGAAGAAAAACTCATGCATGATCAGGCTACAATTTGTGGATGTGAGAACTTCTTGACAACTTGCAGTTTACTTTTGACTTTATGCAATCTTTCTGTGTTAAGAGTTATGTAACAGTGAGAAATGAGAAGTGGCAAATGAAATCTAAATAAATATGCAGGGTCTTTAAGGCATCAGGGGGGATCACACAAACCGCTTTGTGTGCCAGTGCAGAATGTAGGTCATAAGTCTGAAGAAAACACACCCTCTAGTCTACCAAAAAAGAACAAAGATTCTTCCAGTTTACAATGAAATCTTGCAAACTGGGACCTGATTCAGCAACAATGATGAAAAAAAACAAAGAACAACACATTAGTAGTGCCAGTCCTTTTTAATGTTAAACTGTGGAGATGAATCTTTGTTAAAAGCTAACAAAAACATTTAAGTGCAATGTCATTATTAATGTACAGTGTTGGTTGTGACGAAGTACTCTTTCAGCAGTAAACATTAATTAATTCAGTTGGTGGATTTCTTGAGATTTCTCATAGTGAAAAAGAAAGGGAGGAGGCGCATCGTTGATGTGGCTAACAGGGAGAGGCGAATTACCATTTAGTTTTGTAGGGCAAGAGAGCACATGTGACTGGTGAAACACATGGACTTGGTCAAAGCATTGTTTTTTTTCAATAGAGGATGATATGAGTGTGTTTATAGAAAGAGTTAGCCTGAAACTCCTCCTGCTTGTCCAAGGCCTGCCTTCCTCCTACTGGAGGAGATAAACCCAGGCGTGGAATCCACAAGAGAAACAAAATGAGCTCCTAACCACGTGCCAAATATTACATTCTGCCCCAGGGTCAATTACATGGCCACAATGAAATCCAGCACCCCTGCCTTCACCCATTATTTCCATTACCAAAACGGCTGTAAAGCAACACATGAAACATTTGAGCTGAATTATAGTTTCCAGGCCTCGCCCAAGTTAAGACTATAGTGGGACAGACATGCTATTTCTTCCCCAATGAAAGCTCACATGGACAAATATAACCCATATCCTATATATAGGGCAAGTGAAATTGGGCTTTATTGTCTCATGACAATTTTAAGCTTTGTTAATTGCAGGTCATCCAGTGAAGTCAATTATTAGGAATTAATTCCTTAATCCATGTGCCACATGATAATCAATAAATAGCCGTTTTGAGTAACAGAGACACAGGTGTGTCATGTCAGATTCTTTAAAATGGTTTGGCTGTTGGTGTCTTGATGCTTAAGATTTGATAATTAGTTGCATTGCTGCTAATGCTAGGAGATAAATGCATTTTTAATGACTCATGGGTGTGGTTGACAGGCTAAATAACTCATCCACTAACTATTTTTATTAATAAACTCTTCCCTTTCCTCCATTATTAAGGAAGATATTACATGAAAGAGAAGCTGTATTTAAATATAAAATTCTAATTATTATATTTCAGTTTTTAAAACCATATTAAGTCGATAATAATGTCTGTCATTTGTGAATAATCTGCGATGATTCATTGAGAAAATGAGTTTGAGTCTGATTGATTCACTGTGTTGAAATCAGTCAGATTCAGCAGATGCTCTGAATGAATCATTAAAAAGAACTAAATCAAGCAATTTGTTCACAAATTTGACAGTGAACACTATGCCAGTATTAATACATTTGTTCAAATTTGATTCTGTCTTCTCGGTTTTCTCAGATAATTGTGAAATTGGTGCTGATCCTTGATGTGGATTTTTTTGTTGAAAACTTGGAAACTGTCTTGGAAAACTCCTCTGTGTTTGTGTAGCTGGCGTTCAACAAATTGACTGCAACTTCTTTTCCCTGCATTCTCTTTATTCAGTTTATCCTCAATCTATCCCTCACCTATCTATTCTTAGCAAACACTTCAATTCCCTTGCCCTATATGCCTCTATCTCTCTCACTCTCTTTCTCGTGATGCCTGTTGCACTCCTGACCTATATTTGAGCACAAAGGAAAAACAAAATTTTTTTCCCTTCCTAGTGGCCCAGTTTCTATGTCACTGGGTCATTCGGGGAGTCTCTTTTAGTTTCATGCCTCACTTAAATGACCGTTGATTCTCCCTGTTTACCCATTTAACATTATTTGCATTTCATTAAAATTGTACTTTATGGACTTATTCCATTCATTGCATCCACTAATTAATGGAGGAAAATGCCAGTTTTGGCCATATTAATTCTTAGGCATTACCAGAATTAATTAATATTATATTTATGTAACGTGCCTTAGATGTCTGGGATGAGAAGAACATAACTCATAAAAAGGGCAGCTACATCATGGAATTACACTGCGTTCATCTGCCTAATTTCTGTTGCAGATGTCATACTTAATGCTACAGAGTCATGGGGCTGTTTTAGATATGCAAGTATAGTCTAAGAGACTAACAGTCTCTTTTACTGTTGCACTCCTTATAAATATAGGAATGCTTTTACTCTCAGTAGTGTGAACTAAACTTTGTGATAGTGCACTTTATATTCAATCTTGTATTGTTAGAAAACATATAAAATATTACACAGTACCAAAGTAGATTTATGACTTTAATATTACTGGGATCCCATCTGTGTCTACCTACTAGCTTTTGGGATTGACTGAAAATATTAACCAGATATTTGAGATTTTAAGTTTTTTTTTTTTTTGGCTTCTCTTCATTTTTTGTCTAATGTGTGCTTCTTTCAAAGTTGTTCTTGAAAGCCTTAGTGAATAGTCACTAAAAATGAAGTGTTAATGTTTTTTAATTTAGTTCGGGCCCCATTGCATATTGGTGCATCAGAATGTTTGGACTGGGGAGCCAAAGAGGAGATGTATGATTTGATGGTAATGTATCAAAAGCCCAAACCTCTTGCACTGGTTCCCTCATACCAGATGATGTAATACAGGATAAGGTTTCAAAATGTTAAAACAAATCATGTGTTCATTGCTAATGTTTACCACATGAGTAGTCCTGTTTACAGAACAGTCTTGACTGAATTCTGTAGAAAGGTTGATGTGCCTTCTTTCAGAATGAGGAAACTCTGTTTTTAGGTAATTTCTGTTTCGCTGTAGGTCCCCTTACAAAGAAAATGTGCAGCTTGGGTAATCGCTGATAGCGTTCTTAACCTCTTTCCCTTTGCATCATGAGAGTCTAATGTCTAGCAAGAGACTAAAGGTCAAGGGTCGCAGACAGACAAATCAATAGCAGGGTTAGCAGGTCAGACGGTGGTTGCCGGGAAACAGAAAACATTCTGTGGTTGTCATGGTCGAGTAGATGAAGCAATGGGATATGACAAAGACACTGCTGAAGATTCCACTTCTAAAACTTCTGATAACCCAGCCACGCAGAGAAGCATGGAGAGTTTCATTAAAAATTAAAAAGCACAACAAATTAAAAGATATTTTTGAAGTGCCTAAAGGCAAACTGTGTGTTGCTTTAGCTTTTGAGGATTAACAAATCTGTCTTTCTTTTCTCTTTTATGTTTCCAGCCTTTCATCGAACAGCCAGCTGGAGGCTTTGGGAGCAGCAGCACCCCTCCCCAAGTGACTGACAAGCTGGGGCAGACCGAGTGACCTATATCCTCCAACACGCTCAAGGCACTGGGACACATCTCTGTCGGCTTGATAGAGCTGTTACATAAAGTTATAAAAGTGAAAACAAAGAAAAGGGGTCAGAATCCTTTATACAAATTTGGTCACATTTTCTGTACTTCAGGACTTTATTGCCCCTCTTTCGTTCCCCGGTTTGGCTTTGACAGACATTGTGCGCAAGACAGCCAGAAGAGTTTACTCCTTGAGGAATTCTTCTGGTTTGTTAAAAGCAGGAGACTTATAAAGAGGTGTAACTGTTCTTACTCTTCTTAGCCAACCTGGATCACTTGAGATTTGCTTGAGCTTCACATCAACAAAATCAATGAGGTTCAGTTTTCCAGAAACTAAAATATCTCATAAAGTCTTTGCTGATCCAGCTACTTAGTTGTAGATTCTCCAGTCCACAGTTTTTTGGGATATTATACAGGAATTCCCATAGCCACCTTTACCCCATCCTTGATTCTTCATTTATTTCCATTACCAGTGGTGAAGCCAAGGTCCCAAACTGGCTCCCATTAAGGAACAATGGAAAGCGTGAGCTTACAAATCTCTACAAATTCCAGTGCAAGCAAAACCTTAAAGAACACAGAAAGCATTCTGGACTACGGTGATCTTGTCCATTCACCTCAAAGCAACATTCACAAGGGCCGCCTTCTCAAATCAAAGCCAAACATGAGCTGTCGACGCAAGCGTGAGTTCATCTCAGATGAGAAAAAGGATGCATGCTACTGGGAAAAGCGACGCAAGAACAACGAGGCAGCCAAGCGTTCCCGGGAGAAACGACGCTTTAATGACATGATCCTAGAGAACAGAGTTATGGCACTGAATGATGAGAATGTTCGCCTGAAAACTGAGCTTTTACAGCTTAAACTCAGATTTGGTCTGATAAGTACAGCCTCCTACTTGGAAAAGAGTCAGCAGATCAGTGGAGCAGTCAATGGAACTTCTGGGGAAAACTCTACATCTTCCTCTAGCACCAGTCTCTTCTACCCTAATGGTTACTCCAGTGTTTCTCAGATGATGATAAACTCTGATTCTTCTGAAACGGAGCAGTCTGTTCGAGGGGACGGGCATGTGAATTTGGCAAAGTACTCCCCACGGGGTTCCCTCTCTGATATGTCAGATGGCTCCTCTCGGGACAGCCCAGAGCCATTTGTGTATGACATCAAGCAGGAAGGTATGGGTCTGGATATGGACATTGTCAATAGCACTGCCACACAATTCATGTTAAACATTCATTCTAGATTGCCTGCAGTACTTCACCAGCACCCTTTTGAGCCAGATTATACAGGAAATCAACAGAAGCAACAACGCCACGAGACCCATGCAAGTCCAGTCATCCCACAATCTGCTCAAAGAAGTGTTATCCTATTCCGTTCAAGCAGTGCCTCGTATCCTGTGGAAACTCAGGAAATGATTCCTAAAGAAGAGCAGAACCTCAATCAACCTACAGAGGGACCAACTGGAAGTCTCAAAAGCTTGGCAGAGGTGTCTAAACGACTAGAGAGAAATACTTTGGACTCTCCACCTTATGACTACCCAGATGGGGAAGCAGCCGAAAGGCAAGCTTACATTGCACAGCGACAGACCCCCAGGGTTGATTCTGCTGCCCCGGATCTTTTAATGAGACCAAAGGAAGAAGATGAAACACAGATCTACCACTGTTCTAATGGCACCCTGGAGAATGACGATCCACCAGTGCTGACCTACGAAGGAAGCTTGAGACACGAAGAGTACTACGAGGCTAATTCAGGAAAGGACACTTCCTCAAGTGATGGGGATCCTCGCAGCTCTGATAAAGAGGGCTCCACCGATGATGAGTCTCCCTCTTCATCTTGCTCCGATACAGGCAGCTACTACCCTCACATATTCGTGACCCAGAGCTCTTTCTCACCAAGCCAATACATAGATGGACAAGCAGAAATCAAAGGCACTGCCCTACCCCACAAACTGAGACTCAAGCACAGAGCTCAAAGTGGCAGTGCATCATCTCAAGACTCGACTACAACACCACATGCTAACTTCCAGCCATTACCTCAGCATCCTTACCTGGCCTTGTCTCAACCTGGTGGCGAGTCGAGTTCAGGGTTTTGCAAGCAGGACACCTCGGCTGGAAGCATTGAATGTGGGAAGAAGGAATCCAGTATGCGCAACAGTTGCAACAAGAGACATGACTAAACATAAAACTGTGGGACTCACTTGGGTCTTGATATAAAGCCCCGAGAGACTTTTTATAAACCCATCTTGAGGTCCTACCTGATCTTGTACCCCATTCCCTGTTCAAATGCCAAGGTATAAGGGAAGAGGATATCGTCAGGACTGCTGCATTGTACCATAATGTATATACTTTTCTTGAGTTGGTTTTGTTTGTTTGTTTAACCTCCTCTTAAGGTTACAGCAGCACTTTTATAACAGAATGAAATGGATGACGTGCTGTTGATCACATTTACCCATAGTTCCCATGCTGCAACAATATGTCAAAGTGTACATTCAATTCGAAAGCAATATCTACCATATGTGATGCATGGTAATGGATTCATATTTGTAAACAGGCAACTTGAAGTGCCCCTTTTTTAGTTTTTGGCCACACCTTAACAACAGAACATTTGCAGGTGGCTATGCACCACATTTATACACACCAAACACCAGAAGATTCAGGGAATATGTCCCTTGACCAAAGAAACATGGCTTAAGTTCATACCTCTCTCTGCTCCCTACCTCTATCTGTTTTTCTAACTAGTGCTCCCCATCACTTTTCCCACATTAAACAGCCTAGCTACCACTCCTCCTTGATCAGGCACTTGGTTTGTATGTATAAAATGTGATATAAATATTATATAAGAATATATTTTAAGAAGAAAGTTTACATTAAAAAATAGGGAGTTATGTGAATAATGATTTGGTCCTTGTCAAAAATACTGTACAATATCAGTGTGTTTGTTACTCACTTTTTTAAAACTTTAATTTGCAATTAAATATTTTTTTAAAAACTGTCCTTTTATAGGAAAATTTCTAAATGCCCCAAAGCCTTTACAGATATATTAGCGGGTTGATGTAAGCTTCATGTCATAGATACTAAAATGTGTTTTCATTGCAGTTATAGCTCATTGCCTGGTCTTGCAACACTACTTGGCGTTTAGCGTAAAATGTCTTTTCCAGATAATGTTTAAAATGTTAAACCTACCCTTAAAGTACATATCTTGCTTCCCTTTAATGTAGCTTCCATGTTTATAGTTTTCATTATACACCAACTGATGTAAAAACATTGATTTTCTTCATAGCCTGTTACAGAAAGAACAGGAAAAATTAATTTAAATGTTTTGTAATTTTATTTTTTACTTTTCAAAGCATGCTTGTAAATTTTTCAGGTGTAGCTTTATGTAGTCACAACCTCCCTTTTGTATTTTTCTAAATAAGTCTACATGTCACGTTAACTTATGGCACTTGTGTATAAATGTAAAATATTTTTATTCTCAAACACTGTATTGTAAACTGTTTTGGGGGCCAAGTTTTGTCCTGTTTATCACTAGGCGCATCTTTAATTCCAGTTTACTGTGATTTCGTATTTGGTCACCACAATGTCACCTATCTCCTTTCAGTGTGTTTTAAACTGAATGATGCTTAATGTTTTTATTTTCTTATGGTTTTATCAAAACAAAAGTGAAAAAAACAAAACAAGCAAGGCTTGTTTGGTGTTATTGAGTAGACCGTGACACTGTTGTTTTGTTGCTCTGTTTTGAAATAACTGCATATTGTAAAAGAAAAAAAAAATTAAATTGGGTGCATTTCAAAAATTCAACAAAAAAATAAAAAACGTTGCGTTATTCATGCATTTGTTTTGAAATCATTTTTAATAATTCATCCACCTACATAATTATATACCTCAGTTATGTAATTCGATTTCACAACATGCAATTATATCCTTATTGAATCAAATTTATTGACATCAGATTACATAATTGTGAACCTTTCAGTATGTTTGAAGAAGTTTTGACTGCTGTCTAAAAAGAATTTCACTTAAGCTAAAAGAGATTAGTGAACACAGGCAAGAATAAACAGCCTGTATCGTCTGTTTTAATCTGGTTTAACATTGCGAAAGGGAAGAAGTGTTGAATATCTTGAGATCCTGACACACTGACACACATCAGTCTAGCTTTACCGCAGGCTTACTTTAGTTACATAACACCGACCTAGTTACTCAGTGTACTGCTTAAACTAGTGTTCAGCGAACTGATATGTACACATTACACATTGACAGTCACTCATAATGTAACATGATATTTGATATCATGATAACTAAATAACATGACCTGCTTTAGTTTAGCTGAATGAAACGAACATACAATGCCTAAAATATCGAATCGAGCCAGTCTCATCGACTTGTGTCCTTTGAATAAAACCAAAACCCTTGTTCTGATTACATTTCAACAAGGAGGATGTTACACAATCTGTGTGTGAGGACACAGAAGCACTCAGACAGGTCCCAAACACAGAGCTGACATAAGAGTCTATTCAATATGAGTCTGGTAGAGAGAGAGAAAACACCGGGACAGAATGAGGGATTGGGCTGAGGGGATTTAGATCTCACCCGAGACACCATACCGTCTGATCGGAAACACCCTGACCGGGTCAACACTACAAACAGACGAGGTGACACAACAGAACTAGAGCTCACTGATTATAATGAGGCCTAACTGAGGTCTGTCTAGCAGAGCTTCAATGCATAATCTATAGCCAGAATAGCAAGGCTAAGGATGTATATTTTATATAATGTAAATTGATATTATATAGTGATTTTATTTGGGGGGGGGGGGGGGGGGATCATCTGTAATGAGACACTGAGAATTATTTCAAGCATGATTGTCATTAAATATATTTTTTAATAATTTTTAAGTTGTGGTGCTTAATATGTTTTTTTTTTTCAGGATTCTTTGATGAATAAAATGTTCAGAACAACATGGCCAAAAGTATATTGCTAATATATATGTTAATATATTAAAGTGCAAAATATATTGAATATATAAATAATTATATCTAATTATAAACATATATAATTATATGTTTAGTTGCATTTCAGATTGGATTTGATTCTTCATAAAAAGGTTTAAACAAATATATTTTTTACAAAATTTGTAATTTATATGAAAATCAACCTCCCAAATTGTAAACTATTTAAAAAAAAAACAGGCTAATTATTTGTTTCATAAAAGCCTATATTGCAGAGAATCATGTTGATAAATATTAATAAATATCGTTGATAAATATTAACCCAACCTATTAACCCAACTAGTTAATATGGGCAATGAAAGAGATAAGTACCACTAAAGTGAGCTGAGTGAAGTAGCCTCATAACTACATCGATTCTATTAATAACGACTCTATTTTTGTCAGTGTCGTGACATTTTGGGAGCTTTGAAACACAATTGCAATGGCTGCAGCAGAGCTGAGAGGTACAGCTAATGATCCCCAAACAACAGCAGTGGCAACAGTAGCTCAGTCCCATGGATTCAGCTTCCCATTTGTCCCATTTTGTGACTGGAGCGCATAAAGGCTTGCATAAACAGGTCAGTTGAAAAGTAGGTCAGCGCTGAAGGGAGGAATGAGAGAGAGTGGTGATGGACACAGAAGTGAAAGTATTGGGAGAAAAACAGAAAAGAGAGAGTGAGAGGCCTGTCCTATAAAGGAAAGCTCAGGGAAAACAGGCTTCTCAGGTTACCTGGTTTATTTCGAACTGCCAAGAGCGCTGGGTCAACAGATCAGGCCACTGCTGCATGTGTGTGTGCCATTGCACAAAGGAAATATTGTGCATTTGGATTTTGGCCCATTGTGAGCTTTCCTTCACATGGACAGGTCTGCAGAAACACCATCTGCCCTCGGCAATCACAGTCAATAAAAGGCAACATTAAAATAAAGCAACAGTTAACTACTTTAGTTAACATGAACTAAGAATGAACATTTATTAATGCATTGTTAAAATCAAAGTTATTATTAAATTATTAATGTTATTGTTAAATTATTAATGCTAGTAGCATTCTTATTGTCACAGAAAGAGTGGTCTGCTGATTCTGTCATTTTCAAAATCATAAAATAAACACATTTATGTGCTGTAGACCTAGACTAAACTAATCAGCTACATTTTTATGCAACTCTACACTGTTGTAACAAATTATTGTAGATTGATATACTATGCTATTTCATTCTGTCTAGTTGAAAAAGTAACTTTTAATTCAACATGTTCAGTGCAATCAATTACTTAGAAAAAATGTTTCACGCAGATATTAGTGAATTCCACAAATAATTACAAATAAAATGGCAAGAAAGTACAGTGTACTTGCCATGTCGTTATAATATTTTTGTGAAATTCACTATCAATTTCTGGTTGAAAATTGTTTCAAAGTAAATCCTAAGCAAATTAGTTTTTCAGTGTACACCAAACAATGCACATAAATGATAATTGGAATATATAGTTATATATATATATATATATATATATATATATATATATATATATATATATATATATATATCAAGCCACTCTGGATAAAAGCATCTGCCAAATGAATACATGTAAATGTAATGTACATGTAAATATTTATTAAAACGTCAGACTTAAATGTTTGCATATGGTTTGCATGTGATTCATGGTTATTTATGTGTTTGCACAATGCATGTTAACATAATTCCACTTTTTCCATCTATTTACATATAAATGCTGTTAGTTACTGTACTATGGTATTTTGACATATATGCTATGGTACTGATTAATTGGAAGCAATTACCATATCCATATTTATTTTGATGCACATCCATAGCGTTCATTCAAGTTTATTGGAGTATATTTTACAAAAAAAAATTTTTTTCCCTTTAAAAATTCACATTTAATGTGTTACTTGCTGTTACTATTATTTCGTGACATTTACAAGCAACTTTTGAGTGAATATATATATATATATATATACAGTATAGACCAAAAGTTTGGAAACATTACTATTTTTTATGTTTTTGAAAGAAGATTCTTCTGCTCATCAAGCCTGCATTCATTTGATCAAAAATACAGAAAAAACAGTAATATTGTGAAATATTATAATAATAGTTTTCTATTTGAATTTACTTAAAAAAAATAATTTATTCCTGTGATGCAAAGCTGAATTTTCAGCATCATTACTCCAGCCTTCAGTGTCACATGTAACATCCAGTCGATCACATGATCATTTAGAAATCATTCTAATATTCTGATTTATTATGAGTGTTGGAAACAGTTCTGCTGTCTAATATATTTGATGAATAAAAGGTTAAAAAGAACTGCATTTATTCAAAATATTTTTTTTTCTAATAATATATATTCTTATAATATATTTTCTTTACTATCACTTTTTATCAATTTAACACATCCTTGATGAATAAAAGTATTGATTTTATTTAAAAAGAAGAAAGAAAAAAAATTACTGACCCCAAATTACTGACCAGTAGTGTATATTGTTATTACAAAATATTTATATTTTAAAAACATAGCTTCTTTTTTTTTTTTTTTTACTTTTTATTCATCAAAGAATCCTAAAAAAGTATCACGTGTTCTGAAAAAATATTAAGCAGCAGAACTGTTTCCAACTTTGATAATGAATCATGATATTAGAATAATTTCTAAAGGATCATGTGACAATGATCCTAAAAATTCAGCTTTACATCACAGAAATAAATGATAATTTAAAGTATAATACATTTAAAAACAATTATTTTAAATTGTAATAATATATCACAATATTACATTTTTTTCTGTATTTTTGATCAAAAAAATGCAGACTTGATGAGCAGAAGAAACTTCTTTCAAAAACATTAAAAATAGTAATGTTTCCAAACTTTGGTCTGTACTGTATATATATATATATTTTTTTTTTTGTGTGTGTGCATGTAAATGTCCAAAATTAAAACTGTAGTAGTTTTGGTTTTGGGTCAGTACGACTTTTGAAACTCTTCAAAGTGACTAGGACAAAAATGTAGTTATGTAACTTTAACAATAAGCAGAAAACAAAAGTGTTTCAGCTGCTGCAGTGTTTTCTCCACCCACACACACACACACACGCACACACACACACACACACGTCATCATGAACATGCAAGGCTCACCTGTTTGACGTGTTTACTCCACAAACCATGACCATAATCATATTTTACAATTCCTATTACTAACAATTGGCAACCATTAATCATTTATGTTTAATCATTAATGCAGGATATGCCACAAATATCACAGTGTCACAAAGCCCATGGTCAAGGTCTGATTGGTTTTCATGGCCCAGATACATTTCAATATTTTACAATATATGAATGTACCATGCGGCTATGGTATATAAAAAATACTGTATATATGCATGTGCACATACAGTATATACAGTATTCACATTATATAACAAAATATATTTTCCTCATAACTGTGTACATACATTACACATATATAACATCTAAATATTTTGCATTGCATTACTGAATATAAAATTAAATTACATGCATATTATATGAGTAGATATGTTGTCATTTTTAATATTATTCAATATATTGTTATATAAAAACAATTGTATTATTCAGTATATATTAAATATATATTAAATAATTTAATATATTGATTGTTGATATATAAGATAATATATTTTCTTTGTCCGGTACTTTTTGCAGAGCTCTTAAAAGCATGAAACATATTTTCTCTGATATAAAACATTTGCACATTATTTAGTTTTATAACAGGGGAAATATGTACTGTTAATATTAATTACAGAAAAAATAATAAACTGGTTAAGCTGGTTAAACTGATCCTGTCCTAGGTTTGTCATATTAAATACAGATATTTCACTGTCAGTTTCCAAACGCTATGCACTTCGAAATAAAAATCAGTTTCTGTCTGGGAACTGGGCTATAAATACTAATAACAGTTAATAACAGAGATTGAGAGAGAGGGGTTTAATATGAGAAAGGAAATGGTTTTATGTGTTTGGACATAATTCAAAACAAAAACATGGATTTTATCTCTTCCTGCTTTGATTTCCTTCCTGAAGCCAAAAGCATTTCCCACCTTCTGTTTTTCACCTTCCTGTGTGTCCTGAATTGTTTAAAAACATTGTATAAAATGTTTTTCAAAATGATTATTGTTAATAATTTGATATTTTTCCCCCGATCACCATCGAATTTCGATTTATATGAGGTTTTGACACTGTTACAACTACAATCTTTATTTGCATGATGTAAATGTAAAGCATATTCAGTGTGCATTTAAAAGTTACATTACATATACCTCAGCTAATAAATAAAACCCTTGCTGTTTTTCCCCATTAAGCACTTTTTTGGTTCTAGCTCACTTGACTTACTGTAGTAAGTCAATATGCATAAAATGAGAGCAGCTCAGACAGACTGCTCAACACAGGGAGTTTTCAGTAATGGTGTGTGTGATTGTCTGTGTTTAAACATGCATGCTGTCTCATAAGAGAACAGAGATCAGCTTATCAATGGTCTAACTGGCTCTGTGCCCACACCAGTCTGCATTCACCAAATATCATTCCAGCTGCTGTTTTAGTTTTCATTTTCCTATTTGTATCCTGAAATGAGGTCAGATGGCCCATGTGAGGCCGGGGAAGCATGGATGCCGGATGGAGAGCTTAATGACTTGTTTATCCGTGCCTTTATAACTTGACACTCTGTTGTACGAGTCTGACTCACATTCTAGTATTACAGTTTTGAATGGCACATACAGGCTGACCCATAAACAGCAGTGTTCTGTGTGAATGAGGAAACACTATACAGAACAACAGCTGGAAAAGAAACAATCCTTCATGATAACTTTCTGAAATATCAACAGGTGCTGCACAGCACAGAACGAGTGCTTGACAGAGACAGACAGACAGCTTTCCTTCTTTACATACACACATACATACACGCATCTTCAGTTATAAATATATCCAATGCTACGCTAGTACAAAAATTTGTACACTATGTATACACGCACACATTTAAGACATTTATTTTATGAAATTAAATATGTATTTATTTTTTAATAGCATATTTTAATATTAAAATGTCCTTGAATATTTATTTAGCCTATGTTATTTTTTTGCATACTACTGGGTTTGTGCTGTTATATGAGGAAAATCCATGCTTGATTTTAAAGTCAATAGACAATAGACAAATTTGGTCTTGGGAACTTGATTTGAATTTGGGTCCTGAAGCAAAACTGTTTGCATATAAATATACCTGAAATACCTGATTTTTTTTTTTAAACGTACCTGAAAAAAATAATAAATAAATAATATTCTCTTTGATTGTGCTTAAAATTTATGTTTAAAATAATGCATTTTTTAATGCAAGATAGCTGAGCTTTATATTTTTCATTAGTTTAATTTATTTATTTATTTATTTATTTTTTTTTGAGCCCATACACCTGAAGTGTTTTGGACCTTTTGATCATTAAATCATTAAGCAGGTATTTGGCACTGACATTGTTATTTTTCCAAAGGAAAAAACACACCCTGCAAAGGTTATATAGTTCAGGAAATGAGAATCATAAACTGTGTGGTTTTGAACTTATAGATTTCTCCAAAAGACAGTAAATTACATTTTACAATATTATTTGTTTACACAAGTCCACATGAGTGCAATTCACGACTTTATAGCTTCCTTATTTTCTGCCATGTAAACATCGATGACACTTAAGCTGGTTTCCTGTGAAAAGCGTCATGGGATTGTTTTCGTGTTTTGACCGGAAAGTGTTCGGTGCACGCACCTTGCTTTAATGCTCCATCTGAAGGACTCTTCAGAGTGATGTGCAGCATGCAGTTCTATTCAAACCGGCTGTAACAGAAATGTTCCCACTTATAAAGCCTTGCATAGACTCTGCAAAAGCCGTCTGGATCACAGCTTTTGTATAAGTTTGTGTATGAGCGTGGCGTGTTAAATGTTTTTATTTAACACTGTCCACTAGGACCGTCCAGAGGCTGCAGCAGAATGTAGGTCAACTCCTCCCAGCTCTCGGCGAACACGGAACCTCACGTGAACTCACTCGTCATGGCAACGAGAGGGCAGCCAGTCATAACACAGCTCAAAAGAAAGAGGCGGGGCCAAAAGAGTATCAGACGTGGGCATTCCGATTCGCTCTGCGTCCCGTCTCCTTTATAGGTCGATCCTCCCATCTCTGCTGGTTTCCAGGGAACTGGAATCTTTTTCGGAGAATCCTAGAGTGCGTCGACGCATCCCAAGGCTGAGCACGTGTCTCGCTTTTCTGAGAAGCACAGCTAATGTTTGGCACAGCCAGAGAGCACTTGTTATCTTGTTGCTCGGCAGTGTTGATACTGTGATACTGTAATTGCTTCTTGTACGGCAATATTTATTTCCAACCAAAATATGTTGACACTTTTGTGAACAGGGTAGATTATATCCAAAAACGAATTCCTACTGAAAATATAGTTAAATCTTCAAAGGCTAAAACGTATTACAAAATGTACTTTAAGATGCAAAAAGTAATAATAAAATAAAATACATAAAAACATCTTATAATATACTTTGGATACATCAGGCAAAGGAACTTGCATAACTCTGGTACATTTACACTTATTTGAATGCTGATGAATGTGCTTTGTCCCTTTTTTTTTAAACAAACAAACAAACATGCATACTGGAATATAAATGTTTTTGTTTGTTTTTATTTATTTAATAAAAAATGCAGTATGTGTAACTGTTTTCTATTGTAATAAATTGTAAAATGTCATTAATTCCTGTGAATTTTCAGCATTACTTAATTCTTCAGTGTCACATACAGAAATCATTATATCATGCTGATTTGATGCTCAATTATCAGTTATTATTGGTGTTCATTTATTAATAATGGTTATTATCATCAATGTAGAATTTATTTATTTTATTTATTCATTTATTTTTTGCTGCTTAATATTTTTTTGTTACATTTTTTAAATGTTTTTTAATGCATCCTTGCTGAATAAAAATATTTTTGTTTATACATACTTACCCCAAACATCTGAATGTTAATGTATTACCATTTCGATAAAAATATTAAGCAGTAAAAACTGTTTTCAACATTGATAATAATTGTTTCTTAAAGAGCAGCAAATCAGAATATTAGACTGATTTCTGAAGGATCATGTGACACTGAAGACTGGAATTATGATGCTGAAAATTCAGCTTTGATCACAAGAATAAATTACATTTTAAAATATATATAAATAGAAAATATTTATTTTAAATTGTAATAACATTTCACAATATTTCTGTTTAATATTTCATTAGCCCTGTTGAGCATAACAGACTTCTTTTAATTTTTTTTAATAACATTACATTTTTATTTAATTTCATTATTCCAAACTTTTGAGGGATGAAGCAGTGAGGGATGAAGATTAATACTTAATTAATAATTTGAATAAACCCCTAACACAAAACAATAATAATGCTCTTTTATTAAAGAAAAAATAATAGCTGTTTCTTGAAAGAGTGAAAGACAGAAAGAAATGCATGACAGAGATGGGTGGATGTTTACCGGTGTTTTGGGTGGAATGTGAGCACTTTAGGAGAGGCCCAGCCGGTCATGTCTGACAGTCCTCGTTTATGAGTCACGTGTCGGTCTTCATCACACATGGCTCTCTCTTCTGAACTGAATTATGATATTTTAAACATGCAGGAAGCATTAATGTGTGTTGAAACACTTTAAACCACAAAAAATGCACACCACTTGTGAGCCGTTCTGAAATTAAACACAGAAAGGTATGTACAGGAAAACCACAAGCTGAACTGTACAACCAGCGGAATGCATTACATACACATACATTTCAGGTTTGACGACCCTTGTAGGAAAACCTACTGGCAAACACAGAGTAATTAAGGCAAATGCAGACCTCTGAGTGGTTTGAGCTATGCTTATGTTCACCGCAAGCTTGGCGATAGAGCGTCTCTCTCATGCTCTTTAACTGTCTCTTTCATCAATTTTTGCAGCTTTGATTTTTGCAGCTTTCTAGTGTCCAACTCATATCCTGAAGAGATTGGGGGGGGGGGGGGGTGCATCGAGAAAAGATTTAAGGCTGAGGGGAAACTGACAGCTTTGTTCTTGCAGCATTTTTAGTCCAGCTTGTGCAACCTTGTTGAAAAACTCTCCCTCATGCTACAGATTTTGTCTAACGGCATAATCAGACGTTGTGACTTACAACAGGTGTCCCAGGGTGATGAAAAGACTAAGCTGTCAATCAACACTGCGCTACATCAGGGCCAGTTACATGCAGCTTTAAAAGAAAAAAAACAATTTGACTGAAACATTTGGAGAAGCACATGCATATACACAACTGTTCAAAAGTTTGGGGTCAGGAAGTTTTTTTTTTAATTTTTTTTTTAAGAAATTAATACTTTTCTTCAGCAAGTATCAAAGATCAACTTTTCTATTCATCAAAGGTTCCTTAAAAAAAAAAAAATATATATATATATATATATATATATATCTCACTGTTTATGCAAAATATATTAAGCTGCGAAACTGTTTTCAATATTGCTAATAATAAGACATGTTTCAGAATATCACAATGATTTCTCAAGCATCATGAGACACTGAAGACTGGAGTAATACTGGAGTAAACATCACAGGAGTAAATTACATTTTAAAATGTATTGCAATAGGAAATGGTTATTTAAAATTGTGATTATATTTCAACCCCAAACTTTTGATCAGTAATGTACATTAGCATGAAATATTATGCAACATTTTTTAATGTCTACCTTCAGTATTTTGAATTGATTGCTTTCTATGTTTACATATTAAAGAATAAACCCAGGTGAACAGCTGTTTACAGTTTTGATCATTCATGAATTATATGTCATATTCTCACCTGACATGTATTAATCCTACAGCTTTCACTGAGGGTTAATGTTAATGTTAAGACCGGCAGGATGACATTTCATAAGGGTCAAAGGTCAATCACTGCCGAACACTAGCTTAGCATAAAAGGACCCCAACTTGAGGCTGCACCTGCTTACAAACAGAAAGCCATGAAAGGTTTGGGTAGCAGACTAAACAAGTGAAACTTCCTGTATAGGTGAAAGGGCAAATAACAAGCATTTTTGTCTAGCCACATGAGCCTGAAAAGTTTTTCCCTGTGCAGAACGAGTTCCATTTGTCATTGGTACATTTTCCAAGAACATCGCTCTATGGAGCCAAAGGAGTCTCAATAAAGATAAATGCACACACTACATTCACATATGCACACATAGGATTCATACATGCACACACATAATTCATAAATACACACACAGGATACACAAATGCGCACAAAATTCACAAATGCACACACAAAATTTAAAAAGCACAGAAGATTCACAAATGCATACAAAATTCAGAAATGCACACAAAATTCAGAAATACACACACAATTCAGAAATGCAAACAACATTTAAAAATGCGCTCAAGATTCACAAATGCACAGGACAAGATTCACAAATGTATTTCTGATGCACACACACATATATCTTGATTTACAAACTGCTTGCGGTCTGTGAACTTCACTGCATTTGTGTGTGAATTTTGAGACTCCCCTGACTTGGCTCACACACAAATGCCTTTTTTAAACAGGGAATGATCTGCAACCAATCAGATATCTCCCTTGTTTTAGCCAATCACAAGAATGCACCCCACCTGGGGGATTGTTTACTTATAAGCCAATCAGCGAACGACTCACTTTCCTCAGCGAATGATTCACTTACCTCACGCAGCCGGCGACCCACTTTGCGCAGCCGGACACCCACTTTGCGCAGCAGGAGACTCACTTTCCGCAGCCGGAGAGTCACTTTCCTCTCGCAGCGAACGATTCACTTTCCTCACGAGTCATGCAGCGAACGACTCATTTTCCTCACGCAGCGAACGATTCACTTTCCTCACGAGTCATGCAGCGAACGACTCACTTTCCTCACGCAGCGAACGATTCACTTTCCTCACGAGTCATGCAGCGAACGACTCACTGTCCTCTCGCAGCGAACGACTCATTTTCCTCACGCAGCGAACGATTCACTTTCCTCACGAGTCATGCAGCGAACGACTCATTTTCCTCACGCAGCGAACGATTCACTTTCCTCACAAGTCATGCAGCGAACGACTCATTTTCCTCACGCAGCGAACGATTCACTTTCCTCACGAGTCACGCAGCGAACGACTCACTTTCCTCACGCAGAGAGCAACTCACTTTTCTCAGCGAACGATTCACTTTCCTCACGCAGTGATCAACTCACTTTCCTAAGCGAACGACTCACTTTCCTCACGCAGCCGGAGACCCACTTTTCGCAGTCGGAGAGTCACTTTCCTCTCGCAGCGGACCACTGACTCTCACTTCATGCAGGGATCAAATATTATAATTAAAGTGACTTCTATATTGCATCCAAAAGAATATTCAGATATATTTAAATATTCAAAAAAGTGTAAAAAATGTTTTTTACTTTAATTAAAATATTTCAATAAAATGAAATAATTGCCTTTTGCAAATTTATGAATCCATGGTTAACTTTTTTTCTGCAGTCACTGGGCTATATGTATTGAGACATTTTTAAATTTATATTTTGTAAAAAATACTAAAAAATAAACCTGAATTGTAATCTAAACATCTGTATTTTCATACAATTTCATAAATAAGTAGGCTATAAGCACCACAGGCATATGGTGTGAACGGGTTCATGTGTGGCTTATAAGTAAACAATCCCCCAGGTGGGGTGCGTTCTTGTGATTGGCTAAAAGAAGGGAGATATCTGATTGGTTGCAGATCATTCCCTGTTTAAAAAAAGGCATTTGTGTGTCGAGCCAAGTCAGGGGAGTCTCAAAATTCACACACAAATGCAGTGAAGTTCACAGACCGCAAGCAGTTTGTAAATCAAGATATATGTGTGTGTGCATCAGAAATACATTTGTGAATCTTGTCTTGTGCATTTGTGAATCTTGAGCGCATTTGTAAATGTTGTTTGCATTTCTGAATTGTGTGTGTATTTCAGAATTTTGTGTGCATTTCTGAATTGTGTATGCATTTGTGAATCTTCTGTGCTTTTTAAATTTTGTGTGTGCATTTGTGAATTTTGTGCGCATTTGTGTATCCTGTGTTTGTATTTATGAATCATGTGTGTGCATGTATGAATCCTGTGTGTGCATATGTGAATGTAGTGTGTGCATTTATCTTTATTGAGACTCTTTTGGCTCCATATCGCTCTACTTCAGATAGCCGCAACTTCTTTGACCGAACATTCCTGAGTGATGCTATCTAGACATGGATCTATTCTTAGATCATTATTAGAACGGCCCAAATCTTTCCATATCTGCATGTATCATCTGTTTCACATCAAAGAAACTTCAAATACACTCTCTGCCTCTCTGGGATTCAAGCCATGTGCCTTTAGACTGCGAAATCCAACACCATTTGTTTTATTCAATTTGAGTTGATGTCAAGCAATGAAATCATTAACAATTCAACTTAGCTGAATTCAATTCAACTTAGTCAACAGCTGGAGGTGTTGTTATTGTTAACTTAAACTATTAAAAATCATTTTTGATAAAGCTGAATTAAAATAAATGATAAATATTAGGTGAAAAAATTTAACTTAAACAAAAATGGAAAATGTTGCCTTGGTACCAAACTGAAAGTTGAGGCACTAAAAGTAATACAACTTAAATAAAAATAAAGTGAACAAAAATCTGAAAATATCAGATGACAAGATGCGTTAAATTTTTTTTTACGTAAACCATTCAGTATTATGTTTAGTATAGCTGAATAAAATGCATTATAAATATTTTACATGAAAATCTTTTACTTAAATGAAAACGAAAAATGTTGCTCAAAGTACTAAAACTAAAATAATCTAAACTCATAAATATGACAAATCCACATAATACAATTTCTAAAGCAAAATGTAATTACTTGCATTTAAACCTGAATATGTACTTTAAAATATCACATTATGAGAAATGTTTTGTTTGTGAAATGTTGTAATGAAATTCAGTGGAAATATTTCTCTAAACTTTGAGTAAATGTACAATTGCAAAACATGAAGTACCACAACAAGGAAACATAAACACAGTAACCAATTGTGAATAACACATTCTGGCCAAAGACACTCTTGTATTTCACTAAATTTCATCTATTTAATTTCACAGAATCGGGAAGCGTTTGGCACTGTGTGTTTGTTTACATGGCAGCCGGCCAGGGAACATGTTTTTCTCGCAGGTGGCATAGTTTTTCCTCTCACATGTACTCGCTGACCTGCTTTGCTCTCAGGGCCGCACCCAGACTTTGATTTGTTAATGATTCAACTCAAAGCCTTCACTAGATTTCACAACAACAACACTGAAAAAGTTAAAAACACTATCAGGTGAATTCATGAAGAAATAAGCCGAGTGTAGCATTATCTTTGTGAAGCACACGTGACTTTGACACAGAAGAATGAGGGAAAATAAACTAAACATTATCTCATTATTTACCATTGTATGTCTGTCTCGGGTGAATCACATCTAGCTCACACATGTAAGTGCTTCACGTGTTGACACGCGGGGTTATGTTACACTAACTTTTGTTAATGTACTAAAAAACTAAGAGAAGAACTAAGAAAAAAACCGCTGATGTCTAGAGGTTAATATAAATGTAAACTTGGCTTATAACAAGCTCGGTTAGTAAACAAACATTGCCCAGTTGAAAAAGACATATTTATAACCTCAAATGATCCGAGAGGTTATCGCTCGCCTGACATAACTACCAAACAAGGGTGTGACAACATTTCAAAACTAAACCAAATAAATCACTCATCTATCCATATTTTAAGCAATTACTGCTTTTATTTATATATATACTATCTGCTAAATGAATAAATGTAAATATACTATTGTGAAATATAAGCCCACTTAATTGTATTCAGTGTGCACTTGTAATGTACTCTAAATCTTATAAGTATATTTTAAAAAAAAACTGTAATTGCAGATAATATTAATGAAATAAAAGTTAACTTAATTGAATTTAGAGAGTCCAGTTTTATCACTTTTTCTTAAGACACTTAAGTACACTTTTTAAAAGTGCATTTTGTGTTGACTAACTTACTAAAGCACAGGCAAGGTACTTGATTATAATTTTAGCTGTAGTGTGTTATTTGATATTACATTTAAAGTTCATATATTTTAAATGTACTAAATTACAACTTCAGCATAGCAAATGTAAAAATACATGACATTCAAGTATCAAAATAAATTATTAAGTTTACCGTAAATGCTACATTTGACAGTACACTTGAACCATATTTCAAAGACAACAGAAGTAATTCTGAAATTACATGTAAAGATGTACTTAAGCATTTTCAAATTCAGCAAATGGCTGAATTTAATATACATTTAAACTATAATACATTTATATTTAATTGTAAATAACATGCAGTTAAGTGTTGATAACATTCAGGTAAATTCCTTTAAACTATCTAATTATCATACTAAGTACTCTTTTTATGTGCTCTTCTTTATTACAAGCGTTTGTTCAACGGCATGCAAAGTCAAACAATCTCACAGAAACCTGGTAACCTTATTTCACTCAAGAGAGCAGACAGGGAGAGGGAAAGACCTTGAGATTATATAAATGGCTTCTGTCCGGCTCAGCACAACAGAAGGAGGCTTCAGGTTACGGGGCCAGCCCTCGTTTACAGGCCAAACAACTTCCTCCACCCTTAAGACAAACACCTGAGGGAGGGACATGGCTTAAGCCGTCCCCATGTGACAGCGAGTTCACATGCACTGGGGGAGAAACGTGTTACTGTAACACCTTGTCGTAGGCCGGAGCGGTTATGTAAAGACCTGGCGGCCTCAAACAAAAAACCGCAGGGAGGGGCAGCAGGAATAGAGCTGTGTGTGTCAGGATGGGGGTTGGGGAGCAGGAATGCATCAGATGTTGTTGTGCAACAGGAAACTGGGCACGCATATACAATGATTGTTTTTTTGTTTTTTGTTTTTTTCTAAATTATTACTTTATATTATCATATGGTGTTTAAATGTTTGGGGACCGTAAGATATCAATAATGACAATAAAAGTATTTTAAAGTGTACTATGTCTTGTGTGTTTAAGGATTATTTTTATCATCCAATTTTAATAACATTTTAATAAAAAATTAAAAGTTACTATTTATTTTATATATTATATTTTTATATATAACTTATTACATATTTTATATATTTTATCATATAATGTTCAGTTTATATATATATGTGTGTGTGTGTGTGTGTGTGTGTGTGTGTGTGTGTGTGTGTGTGTGTGTATAGATAGATGGAATAAACAGGAATAAACTATATTAAAATAAAAACTGTAACACGCTAATTTTATATTGTAATCATATTTCACATTACTACAATTCATATTACTGTTTTACTGGATTTTTTATTTAAAAAATAAAACAAATGCAGCATTGGTTCATATCAGACAGTTCTAAATTACAAAGAGTGAGTGAGCGAGTGAGTGAGTGTGGGAGAGAGTGAGTGAGTGAGTGAGACAGAGACTGAGGGAGTGAGTGAGAGAGTGAGGAAGTGTTTGAGGGAGTGAGTGAGTGAGAAACTGGGTGAGTACGTGAGTGAGTGAGTGAGTGAGTGAGTGAATGAGGGAGTGAGTGAGTAAGTGTGTGAGTGAGGGAGAGAGTGACAGAGTGAGTGAGAGTGAGAGTGAGTGAGAAAGTGAGAGAGAGAGAGTGAGAGAGTGAGTAAGTGAGTGAGTGTGAGTGAGTGAGTGAGTGAGTGAGTGAGTGAGTGAGTGAGACTGAGAGACTGAGGGAGTGAGTGAGAGAGTGAGGAAGTGTTTGAGGGAGTGAGTGAGTGAGAAACTGGGTGAGTATGTGAGTGAGTGAATGAGGGAGTGAGTAAGTGTGTGAGTGAGGGAGAGAGTGACAGAGTGAGTGAGAGTGAGAGTGAGAGTGAGTGAGTGAGAAAGTGAGAGAGAGAGAGTGAGAGAGTGAGTAAGTGAGTGAGTGTGAGTGAGTGTGTGAGTGAGTGAGTGAGTGAGTGAGTGAGTGAGTGAGTGAGTGAGTGAGTGAGACTGAGAGACTGAGGGAGTGAGTGAGAGAGTGAGGAAGTGTTTGAGGGAGTGAGTGAGTGAGAAACTCGGTGAGTACGTGAGTGAGTGAATGAGGGAGTGAGTGAGTAAGTGTGTGAGTGAGGGAGAGAGTGAGTGAGAGATTGAGTGAGAGTGAGAGTGAGTGAGTGAGTGAGTGAGTGAGAGAGTGAGTGAGTGAGTGTGAGTGAGTGAGTGAGTGAGTGAGTGAGTGAGTGAGTGAGTGAGTGAGTGAGTGAGTGAGTGAGTGTGAGAGAGTGAGTGAGTGAGGAAGAGAGAGAGAGAGTGAGAGAGTGAGTAAGTGAATGAATGAGTAAGTGAGGGAGTGAGAGAGAGAGTGAGGGAGTGAGAGAGGAGTGAGTGAGTGATTGAAAGAGAGAGTGAGAGAGTGAGTGAGTGAGTGAGTGAGTGAGTGAAAGAGAGAGAGAGTGAGAGAGTAAGAGACTGAATGAGTGAGTGAGTGAGAGAGAGAGTGAGTGAGACTGAGAGACTGAGGGAGTGAGTGAGAGAGTGAGGAAGTGTTTGAGGGAGTGAGTGAGTGAGAAACTGGGTGAGTACGTGAGTGAGTGAGTGAGTGAGTGAGTGAGTGAATGAGGGAGTGAGTGAGTAAGTGTGTGAGTGAGGGAGAGAGTGACAGAGTGAGTGAGAGTGAGAGTGAGTGAGAAAGTGAGAGAGAGTGAGAGAGTGAGTAAGTGAGTGAGTGTGAGTGAGTGAGTGAGTGAGTGAGTGAGTGAGTGAGTGAGTGAGACTGAGAGACTGAGGGAGTGAGTGAGAGAGTGAGGAAGTGTTTGAGGGAGTGAGTGAGTGAGAAACTGGGTGAGTATGTGAGTGAGTGAATGAGGGAGTGAGTAAGTGTGTGAGTGAGGGAGAGAGTGACAGAGTGAGTGAGAGTGAGAGTGAGAGTGAGTGAGTGAGAAAGTGAGAGAGAGAGAGTGAGAGAGTGAGTAAGTGAGTGAGTGTGAGTGAGTGTGTGAGTGAGTGAGTGAGTGAGTGAGTGAGTGAGACTGAGAGACTGAGGGAGTGAGTGAGAGAGTGAGGAAGTGTTTGAGGGAGTGAGTGAGTGAGAAACTCGGTGAGTACGTGAGTGAGTGAATGAGGGAGTGAGTGAGTAAGTGTGTGAGTGAGGGAGAGAGTGAGTGAGAGATTGAGTGAGAGTGAGAGTGAGTGAGTGAGTGAGTGAGTGAGTGAGAGAGTGAGTGAGTGTGAGTGAGTGAGTGAGTGAGTGAGTGAGTGAGTGAGTGAGTGAGTGTGAGAGAGTGAGTGAGTGAGGAAGAGAGAGAGAGAGTGAGAGAGTGAGTAAGTGAATGAATGAGTAAGTGAGGGAGTGAGAGAGAGAGTGAGGGAGTGAGAGAGGAGTGAGTGAGTGATTGAAAGAGAGAGTGAGAGAGTGAGTGAGTGAGTGAGTGAGTGAGTGAGTGAAAGAGAGAGAGAGTGAGAGAGTAAGAGACTGAATGAGTGAGTGAGTGAGAGAGAGAGTGAGTGAGACTGAGAGACTGAGGGAGTGAGTGAGAGAGTGAGGAAGTGTTTGAGGGAGTGAGTGAGTGAGAAACTGGGTGAGTATGTGAGTGAGTGAATGAGGGAGTGAGTAAGTGTGTGAGTGAGGGAGAGAGTGACAGAGTGAGTGAGAGTGAGAGTGAGAGTGAGTGAGTGAGAAAGTGAGAGAGAGAGAGTGAGAGAGTGAGTAAGTGAGTGAGTGTGAGTGAGTGTGTGAGTGAGTGAGTGAGTGAGTGAGTGAGACTGAGAGACTGAGGGAGTGAGTGAGAGAGTGAGGAAGTGTTTGAGGGAGTGAGTGAGTGAGAAACTGGGTGAGTACGTGAGTGAGTGAATGAGGGAGTGAGTGAGTAAGTGTGTGAGTGAGGGAGAGAGTAAGTGAGAGATTGAGTGAGAGTGAGAGTGAGTGAGTGAGTGAGAGAGTGAGTGAGTGTGAGTGAGTGAGTGAGTGAGTGAGTGAGTGAGTGAGTGAGTGAGTGAGTGTGAGAGAGTGAGTGAGTGAGGAAGAGAGAGAGAGAGTGAGAGAGTGAGTAAGTGAATGAATGAGTAAGTGAGGGAGTGAGAGAGAGAGTGAGGGAGTGAGAGAGGAGTGAGTGAGTGATTGAAAGAGAGAGTGAGAGAGTGAGTGAGTGAGTGAGTGAGTGAGTGAAAGAGAGAGAGAGTGAGAGAGTAAGAGACTGAGTGAGTGAGTGAGTGAGAGAGAGAGTGAGTGAGTGAGTGAGTGAGTGAGTGAGTGAGTGAGTGAGTGAAAGAGAGAGTGAGAGAATGAGTGAGTGAGTGAGTGAGTGAGTGAGTGAGCGTGCGTGAGTGAGACAGAGAGTGAGGGAGGGAGAAACTGAGAGAGTGAGTGAGTATTTCACAGTATAATTGTAAAAAAATGCAGCCTTGGTTCATATAAGAGACTTCTAAATTACAATGAGTGAGGGAGTGAGAGAGGGAGGGAGTGAGGGAGTGAGTGAGTGAGTGAGTGAGTGAGTGAGTGATTGAGAAACTGAGTGAGTACGTGAGTGAGTGAATGAGGGAGTGAGTAAGTGTTTGAAAAAATGCAGCCTTGGTTCATATAAGAGACTTCTAAATTACAATGAGTGAGGGAGTGAGAGAGGGAGGGAGTGAGGGAGAGAGTGACAGAGTGAGTGAGAGTGAGGGAGTGAGGGAGTGAGTGAGTGAGAGAGTGAGTGAGTGTGAGTGAGTGAGTGAGTGTGAGAGAGTGAGTGAGTGAGTGAGTGAGAGAGAGAGTGAGAAAGTGAGTAAGTGAATGAATAAGTGAGGGAGTGAGAGAGAGAGTGAGAGAGAGAGTGAGTGAGTGAGTGAGTGAAAGAGTGAGTGAGTGAGAGAGAGAGAGAGAGAGAGAGAGAGTGAGTGAGAGAGAGTGAGTGAGTGAGTGAGGGAGTGAGTGAGTGAGAGAGTGAGGGAGTGAGTGAGTGAGTGAGTGAGTGAGTGAGTGAGTGAGTGAGTGAGTGAGTGAGTGAGTGAGTGAGTGAGACAGAGAGTGAGGGAGGGAGAAACTGAGAGAGTGAGTATTTCACAGTATAATTTTAAAATTTATAATTTTTTTGATAAAAAAATGCAGCCTAGGTTCATATAAGAGACTTCTAAATTACAATGAGTGAGGGAGTGAGAGAGGGAGCGAGTGAGTGAGTGAGTGAGTGAGTGAGTGAGTGAGTGAGTGAGTGAGTGAGAGAGAGAGAGAGAGAGAGAGAGAGAAAGTGAATGAGTGAGAGAGATTGAGAGAGTGAGTGAGAGAGTGAGTGAGTCGGACAGCGAGTGACTGAGTGAGAGATAGACTGAGAGATTGAGTTAGAAATTGAGTGAGGGAAGGAGAGAGTGAGAGACTGAGTGAGTGAGTGAGTGATTGAGGGAGGGAGATTAATCTAGAATCGCAAGAGTGAGACACATCACACCAGTTTATGCACAGAAGCATTTTAGTTGCACAATTTGCACAATCCAAAACATATAGCTGAACAGCCTTATGGGCTCAATTAGCACAGAGCTTGTGTTTTAGTTCCATCCCAGCTGTAGAATTCTTTAGCAATCAATGTCAAAAACATGAGGCTAAAATAATTATTCCATGCAGTTAAATTAAGCCTTTTTGAATGGATTTGTTTATGTTGTAGACTTGGTTTAGGTTTGCTTACAAGATGCAATGAAAATGAAAAGCAGAATTCAAACTCTGTTTGCCCACATACATGCACCAAGCAACATCATGCAACATTTAATACTACATTATATGTCTATGTTTTATTAAACGTGATAGCTACAATAAAAAAAGACTTTAATGCAAAGTCCTTAAATTAAAATCATGGAGTAATGCTAGTAGATTTTAAGATGATGCACAAAACATTTTCTAATGTGTCTGTAAGAATCTAATGCATCTTTATAAGTCTTTATAAGGTTCCATTTGTTAAAATTAGTTAACTACATTAGTTAACATAATATTAATTTTAACATTTACTGATGCAATATTAAAATCAAACGTTGTATTTGTTAATATTATTTAATGGATCTGAGCTCACATGAACATAAACAGTTGTATTTTTATTAATGTCAATGACAAATATATAATATTTATTAATCATAATTGTATATTATTTAACATGATTATTAATGGGTAATACTGTAACAAGTGCATAGATAATTGTTAGTTAATGCATAAATGTAAACAAATAGCTCCTTATTATAAAGTTGTACTATTTAAATTAATTGCACATGATGAAACTGTTTAAAAAAACGTTCAACAATTGTGTTGCATTAGCTTATTTTAATTAATGAAATTTCACAAGCAGTAAAAGTTGATTTTCTAAATGTGTTGCTCACACTGATCTCTGTTGAGGATTAAAAGGAAGAAAGGAGATGGAAGTTTGGAAAATGCTAAATAAAGGTGATATTTTCCAATTGTTTTATGTCTGTCCAGACCAGCATGAACGTCAGGAGATGTGACTCAGCTGGTGGATGCAAATTACAGAGACTGCATCATCCCACAAGGGAGACTCCATTTATTTTAGCCCTGTGTGTGGAAACAATCGTACACTGGGACCAAATGTAGCATTTTATTCCCAGGCATGTGGTTAGCAGAGAAACAAGATTGCTTGGTTAGGTTGCACAAAACTCTGCACACAAGACAAGCAACTATGACATTTTGTGACCTATAAACACAGCAGACTACTCACCTTCGGCTAAAAATAAAACACTAGAAAATTACTGATATCAAATGGCTTTTGAAAAAATATGCATTCTGCACTAATTCTAATGCATCTACGAAACGAAGGCAAATCAAGCAGGAATACCAGTTTTCTGATTTGTTTGAAACTGAATTGTTGATACAAGAAAGTCAACTAAATATGTGCAGGTAACTCGTGTTACTGGTTGACTGCAAAAGCATTGATAAGGGTAACAGGAAAAGCAGAAAGAGGAAGGGGTGCTGATGGAAAGAAAAAGAGAGGACGATAGACAACACAGTGCCACCACGTGAAGGGAGAGTGTGTGCTGTCTTCAGGCCATGTGCTGCTAGCAAACGTGTGTGAGGGAGAGCGTCAGTGTAAGCAAATGACTCATACTGAAGGAGCCCCTCCACACACACACACAAACACTCACGGTAAACGAAAGTATGGAAAACACATTAAGCCATCATCCAAATGAGAGAATGGCGAGGATAGAAGTGGAAAGAAAACAACAGTGTTTTTCATCCACTCTCCCCACCACCCAAGTGGGATAGAAATAGCACACGTATACGTACAGCGGCTGAGCTGAGCTACACTGATCAGGGCACTGGGTGAAAGTTCAACCCGGCTCTGAGATGCAACGGCTCGGTAAATAAACACAGCAATACTGGTTATGACTTGTACGCAAAGAAGTGTGCTTAACTGTATTGAATGTGCACTTTTTTTTTAACTGCTTGCAAATAATTTTAATATCAATTAAAATAAGGCCACTTAAGTGTACTTAAAGTTAAAGTTCACTTTCATGATTATGTTCTTTAAGTAGGCTACACTTTTAAAGAGTGCACTTTATAATAATGTCAAATAGGTTTTTTTACATTTCATATTTCAGGACAATAAAAATAATTATTAAGTTTCATATAAAGATGAAATGGGTGGGTCAAAAAGCACAGTAAATTTCAGCTAATTGCATTTAATAATGTAGTCTATAATACGCTTTTATTTAATTGCAGTTTACAAATTAGTGTCTGAAAACATAAAGCTATATTCCGTTTGCACTTAAATTTATCTTTTAAGTGCTCTTTTTAAAAGCATTGGACTTTTTCCACAAGAGACTTTTGTGCTATGGGGGGAATTCGGAGGGGAGTCATGGGTAAAAATGGTAAATGTCAAAATGTACTTACCAAAGCAAACAAACAAAACAATTGTAATAATAATCTACTATTTATCCAAATAAAGAGACTAAACTATATTTTCACTTCAGCACTCACGAGTCGTTACATTAAAACCATCAACAACGGTTTGTGATATTGCTTTTATACAACATTTAATTTTGAGGAACTCAGTATGTTTTGCTCGGTCAACAAAAATAATTCCAGGTAAAAACACTGCATCCAAAATCACGTACTTCCCTACTATAGAGGCTAGTAGGTGAAAAACAGCGGCAAGTGGTATATCCAAATTTATAGTATTCGTAAAACAGTAGGCAAAAAATACCCAGATGACCTTCCTCTTTTCCAGCCGAATTCTGAAGTGTACATTCGATGGACACTTTACTATCCCATGAGGCTAGTCAACTCTGGAAGGTCACGTTGATTTTTCACATGTTAGGGAAATATTAAGAGAGCATAGAGACCATTAGCTGGCCCTTATTTCATCATTCAACATTTACGGGATCTTAGGACTGACAGGACTTCTCTAGGACATTTATCATCCTGTCTTTCAGCTGCTGAATAGCTGATTTTGTGGTGTGTCATCATGTTGAAAGATAAGCCATCTTCTCATTTTCAACTTCCTTGCTGCAGGTTTTAGTTTTGCCTGTAATTTGTCCCATCCATCTTCATCTCTGCTGACAAGAGCTTCAGTCCCAATTCATAAGAAATACTCCCACAACAGGATGCGAACCCATGGGGTTCACGTTTATTATGAGTTTGGATTTCATCAGAACTACAGCTGTTGATATTAGCCGAAATGCTGATCTGATTGCAGCAACTTTTGCATCATGGCCAATATATTTTATCACAGGGGTAAGCAAACTTTGATAAGCAAACCACTGCTGGCTCGGGAAAGTGTAAGCACTGACACACAAGCAATAAGACTGACAGAAATGATGGTATGCACTCTCAGAAAATGGGTACATACTTATTCTACCTAAAGTGTACATATTAGTTCCCTTTGAAAAGGTATCGCCCCAGCTACAGTTTTATCATTTTTTTCTGAGTGTGTAATTTTTTTTAGGAAAGTTACTTTGTAAAAGAAAACATTACTTCAATATAGAAAATAAATACATTTCGTATAAAATATAATTTAAAGAAATTGTTTGGGGGTATGGAAAATTCTAAATAAATAAATATGTAACATTTTAAATAAATCACTAAAATAAAATAAAAAATAGCCAAAGTTGCAAAAAAACAAACAAAAAAACATTCAGAACCACTGTTTTCAACATTGAAAATAAAATTGTTTCTTGAGCAGCAAATCAGCATATCAGACTGATTTCTGAAAGATCATGTGACACAGAAGACTGGAGTAATGATGCTGAAAATACACCTTTGATCACATGGATTATATTTTTAAAAAGTACAACAGAAAAAAGGTTTTTAAAGTGTAATAATATTTCACAATAATGCTGGTTTTACTGTATTTTTGATCAAATAAATTAACAGAAGATTCTTCTTTAAAATAACAACAACAACAACAACAAAAAACTTCATAAGTATTGTGTAATTTGAGTGATTATTTAATTGCAAACATTTGCAATTTGCAAAGGTGATATTGTTATTCACCAAATAGGGGTCAGGATTTTAATGCAGGCCAGCTGTTCATTATTGTAACAATGTGTCCCATTTATCACTATAATGGTACACATTGAGAATTTATTTACATGTGGATTAGACTGGTTTAAAACAAGATTTCCTTTTTAGGCCTTTTGATTGTGTGCTGTGATACTGTCAGCAGAAGTACATAAGTGTGTGTGTGTGTTGAACAAGTCTGTTCTTGCACGAGACTCAACCTGTGATTCAGCTCTTCCTTTTGAACACATTCTGGTTGAATCTCACTGCATCAGTTTTGGTGTCTGTGTGTGAAATCCTGTTCAATGATTTTGGACAAAAGTATATAATGATAAATGTGGGAGTGTTTAAACAGTGTGTGTAAATGTGTCTGTTTGCACGTACACTTCCTTTATAAACACATCCATACATCCACGTGCTTGTGTCTGCATGTGTTTACTCGTGGAAAGGCAATTCATTTCTGGAAATAGAAAGTATGTGTCAGGTAAGAAAAACAAACATTGATTACAGGAATAGGCACTACGAGATTGTTGACTTCCTGTGAAGGTGGTAGGACTGTAACGATAAGGTTGTAATGAAAAATTTTTATCGCTATAATAAAACTTATCTAATTTATATTGTAATGTTTTGGTGTTTTATATGGCTGTTTTCTTAAGGCTCTTTCCGGCCAGTTCCAGTAACGAGCCAATTAAATTAAATATGGATTACAATAAAGGGAAGGATTACATACATATGGAAGAATAAGAAATAAATATCAGGTAAAAGTGATTTTGAATGGTCACATATACCATAGACATTTAGAAGCAGATGTCCACTTAATATTCAGATCAGAGATCAACCAGTGTTGGGTTTTGGTTCTTGGTTTCTGAACTAATACTATTAAAGTTTTTTTACGTTTAAAAGTCTGGGGTACTTATATTTAATTTTAAAGAAATAAAACTTCCATTTAACAAGGGGTGCATTAAATTGATGAAAAGTGACAGAAAATACATTAATAAAATTTTAAAAAATCAAGAAATACAAAAGAAATGCACTTTCTGTTCAAAGAATCATGAAAAACAATGGGTAACAAATGTAGCTTTTCCATCACAGAAAATGTGACATCTTAAACATCTTAAAATATATTCAAATAAAAACCACTCTTTCAAATTGTGATAATATTTAACAGCTATTCCCATTATTACGGTGTTGTTTGATCAAATAAATCCAGCCTTGGTGAGCAGAAGAGACTTCTTTCAGAAACATTGAACTGCAAACTTTTAAACAGTATTGTTTTTCGGTTATATTCTTGGATTATTAACATGTTTTGTCACACCTAAAGTTTAGATCAGATTATATTTCGATAATTACAGTCAGATAGATTATAACTTCCCATCTATAGTGAGACTGAACAATGAACCCAGAACATGGTAATCAAAGAAACACTAAAGCTTGATTTCATCATTCCAATTTTGTCACGTCATTCATTCGGTGCATACACAGTAAAAGTTTCAGAGAGCACTGGGTCTGATTAATCGTGGGGTGCTCCATATCCCCGTCCGCTCCCTCTCAGGGCCCGGGCACGCTGCACTGACTCAGGACCTGCTCTTGTCTCGTCTGGCACGGGGCCTGGACAGAAAACCCCACAGACCTGCCAGAGAGTGAGTCAGTCTTTTCCACCCAGACACCCTGAACATGATGGAATGCAGCGCTATTCTCTCTCATTTTTCAGTTTGACATTCTTTCTTTGTTTCTTTATTCTGCTTGAAAACATTCACATCACCTCTGCCATTAAGTTAAGCTTCACTGACATGCACCAACGGTATTGAGGATAAGACTTTATCTCAGCACAAAGTGAAAAGCAAATATCCACATTCCAACACAAAAATTAAGAATATAAAATAAAGATAGACGATAAGAGGAATCCCAGATGACAAAATAGAATTTCACCCAATTTGTAACTGGTTGTACATGTTCCCTAAAGGCTTTGTTTTCTGCCATCTAGTGACCAAAAAAGTCACTTAATTTATTTTTCATGCAGCGTGCACTGATTAAAATGTTCCACACTCCTACAGAGTGCACATCTTCTTTGTTTCTCTTTTAAATGTGTTTAATCTGTTGTTTTATATCACTGTATAACACCGGGACACCCTTTGAATTCATACAACACAACCATAAATTAACATTTTTAGGGTTTTTATATGTCGGCCAATAAAATTACTTGATTTTTCTAGTCGTTTCAACACAATAGGTTACATAAACACATTGATACATAGGTGAGATCGAAGTGACCTTTATTACAGATACATCTGTAGCTTAGATGCTGTCTCATCAAGACAGTCACTTGACGCCACCAACCGGCGTAATGACGTAACTGCAGAAAGAGTCGCTGCAAATATGCAAATGTGATTCCTATTCAAAAGAGCTACTTTAGTATAGAATATAGAGTACAGAAACTTTTACTCACAATTCCTTGAGATTTCTAAGCTTTTCATAACCGTGCGACTCCTGCAGATAATTCCATTTACAGCGGCCCAATTAACTATTTACAACTACTTAAAATAATAATACATTTTGGTAAAATTTAGTGGCCGAGACATTGAAATTTGGGCACAACTAAAACTGTCAAGTCGAAGCTGTGAGGTTGTAAAATAAGCCTATTGAACACCAGACACCATTAGATGCAGAGCTGGACGAGGCTGAAAACATCTCACTCAGCTCTGCCACCGTCAGTCTGCCTTGTTCTCGTCCTCCTCCACTGCTTTTACTTGACAACATTAAACCATATGTAAATCCTAATTTAACAGTTCCCTAAAAACTAGACACATTTGTAACCAATCGCAATTTGTTTTTTTGTTTTTCTAGACTACTTATATGAATCTTTGATTCTTTAACCATGTCTGCCCAAGCTGTGTCCAGCACTTTTAAGCCACAACTGGCTAAAATGCTATTATTACTGGCTACAGCTCACAGTCACGATGTGCCTGAAGTGATTTTAACACGCTTTCAATAAACCACGTTTATTACTGTAGTGTTTTATGGGTCTCTTTTCTGAGTTGGTTTAGAAAACCGCCTCGAAACACGTTCAAACCAGATCAGTGACGATCACTTAAGAAGATCACGTGGTGATCAATTATGTCATCAAGAACATAATCAACGATTTCCTGCCACTGCGCCTTAATTCACATTTCGTATTTCATTACTTATTAGCTCATAATTCTAACTTATATAAGTTATAATGTAGACTTCTTGTCTAAACTCTCGCTCTCTTTTTTATTATTATTTAGTACATTTAAATTTACCAAAGCATTTTTTTCTTAGGTGGTGGAAACTGGCTTCCATATATATAAGCCCTCTAGACTAGAGGAACACTTTTTAATTGAAAATGTGTTATTTTATTCTGTACTTTATAACAAAAAGTCGACAAAAAGTCAATTTCATCTACTTTAATATTATGAAGTAGGCCATATGAGTAAAGTGTCTGTGCCTGAGGAAGACTTGTTGTTCTATCAGTGTGTGGACTTTACGTTTGTTTTTTGCTTCAGTTTGTCTCTTTTGTCCCGCACCTGAGGCCTGTTTGTGTTTGTGAGATGTGTGCACCTTTTTGTATTTTTGACTTTGCAATATATGTGTGGCCATCAATATACAAAGATGCCTTTTGGATCTAGATCTACAGTAGGAGGGGCTAACTGACAGAAACTCCACCCCTTCATTTGGGATGGGAATTATGGATAAAGGTTAGTCTAGGAATGAGAAACCAAAATAAGTTTTTAAAACAAGGTTATCTGGCAGTTATTCCTATTTTAAATCCACGGACAGAGCACAGCAGTGTCTAGAAACCCAGACACACAAAGACTGTGCTTTTGGCTCAGTATTGTACATTAGTTAATCTTGGTTACCCCTTAGGCCAAAGCTTGTGCAGATTCTTCAGAATCAGAATCAAAAGCCTTTAATCTTTTAGTTCAGGTTTTCTAAACCGATTTCTCCACATGTGATCTGCGGAGTTCACTGATATCTCCATGCAATTCTAAACACATTACTGTTTAATAGTAATTAAATACAAATCTGTATACAAAACTGTACAGATCATTCAAAATCTGTTAATCATGGTTCAGTTGAAGGCTGTTTAGGTGTCTTTCACATGGGGCAGGTGGATGCGTTTTGCTACTGGTAGAGATTATTAGCATAACCAGACATGGAATGTATTTTCTAGCTCAGTTCTGTTCAGTGATTGCATATTTTTACTTCACATTTAATTTGTTTTTTACTTTGAAAGATGCAGAATATCAAAATAAATTAACGGAACTTTTTTTTCAGACACAAATGCACAAATCTATCAGTTAAATATTGCAGGGTTCAGAATACACTGACATAAAATAAAATTGATCAATGCAACAAACAAATACCATCTTCTATTGTACACTATATCTGAAATTTACAGCAAACTAATATATTGTATTACTACATATCTATATTAAAATGCCTTTGAGTGCTAATATAATTTATCTTCTTTAACTATGCAAGAGCTTGTAAAAGCTCATAAAAGCAAACTGATTGTGGAGTCAAGTTACTTGAATTTAATCCTGATAAAGGAGAATATACAGTAAAACATGGTATAAAAATATCCATTGAATGTTTAGTAATGCTGCCACACTACATCATGCAATAAATCAGAAATGATTTATTCAGCAGAATAAAGCTGGATTCATCAGATGACGTGTAAATGCAATCCCACATGACAGTGGATGTGATGGTGTGTCTCTGGAATGCCGTTGCACCGGTTGAAGCGGCTCGTCTTCTCACACACCATCATCATGCTGTAATCAGGAACACTGTGAACTCATCGTGTGTTATCCACAGGCAGTCTCTACAGACACTGACCTTTAAAAAAAAAGTCTCATCCCAAGCCTCTAGGAGTATGACTGTGTTTCTATTCAAAGTTAATGCATTTTCGCACAGTGTATCTGGTTAGACTGTCACATTATTGCAGTCAAAGAATGAGAGCTGAAGGTCACTGAGAAACTTTGCTTCATTCCATTATCACTGCACTGAATGTGAGGAATTCAAGAAGATTAAGTCTGTTATCAGTCTCTTGTCACTGAAAACAATTTAAAGCACCTGGGTTATGAATTCATGAAACTGAACTCATGATATTTGAGCTCTACAGTTAACATCATTGAAGCTATTTGCATGTTTTATCATGCATGATTCATTAGTGCATGTTACTGGAGTAAAACGGCTTGGAAATGCCATCTCATAAAGTCTTCGTCAACTCCCAAGGTGAAATGTGGGCTAGAAGAAGATAAATCGTTTCCAGCAACTGTGCAGAAAAAGTTTGCTAATCAGAGCTGAATCTGCTTTTATTTTGTGGCTCGTCCTGAAAACAGTGAAATAGAGCGAATGAGTTGTTTCCGTTGGCCCTTTGGGCATCGACGTAGAACGAAGTCATAGTTGGCTGATGTAGACATGGCATAATATACGTTGGCCTTTTCTGGAATATGCAGCTCTACAACAAAATTATACATAAGACTTTTAATCATTGCATTATAAACATTGAGATTAACCTTACATTTATAGTTTTCATCTAAACGTGCATAGAGGGTTTTAGAACGTTCTTTGATTTCACCAATGACATTTTATTTATTGAAATCAGTTTTCAGTACCTCTGCCTTGGGCCAGAACTTGTACGAGGGTGACGTCCTGCTCACTAACATCCTCCAGGTTGTGTTTTTGCAGAGCTCTCTGGATCACCCGGGTAGTCTTATCCTGACTGGTCAACTGAGCAAGAAATCAGGAAAAAAAAATGAAATTAGTAAAAGCCAGATGAGAAAGACCAGACACCACCCAGATTTTTATATACACATATATACATATACATATATACATACACACACACACAAAAATACATGTATACATTTAAGAAAAATGTTATATATATGAATACATAAACGTAATTATTTTCAAAATATACACTGTTTTTATATAAATCTAATACATATACACAGTAAACATTTACATAGAGTATAATGTAAACAAACTTATTTTGGATGTGATTAATCACATTTGACAGCACTAATATTTATAATTATATATAAAACTAGTTAGGGTTTAGAGATCCAATTATTTTTATTTATTTATTTTATTCTACAATATTATTAATTTATTTAATTCATTGTGTTTGTACGTACGTACATACTAAAATTATGCAAGAGATGCAAAAATAAAATTATTATTATTCAATTAATTAATAATTTAAGTAATAGTTTACACATAAAATTGATCTTTTAAATATTTAATAGATGCTGTACAATATCTATAGCTACTGCTTTCTCTGTCCCACACTTACCAGTAAGCTCTTGTACATGTTTCCATTGTTGCAGAACTCCACGCTGACCCTGATGATGCAGGAGTCGTCCACCTGCCTGTTGTAGAAGGGCAGGGAGGTCATGGAGACCGAGCGCCTGTGGGAGGAGACCAGACGAGGGTCAGCTGATGCTGATGAAGAGGAGGAGGAGGAGGAAGATGGATTCAGGTGGAGGTCCTGCTGAGAGCTGGAGGACGAACTAGACACGGTGGAGGAATCAGGAGAGGAAGACGACGGAAAGGCCTCAGTGCTCCGACTGCAGCTGGAAAGAGCCTTTGAGATGAGAGGAGACATTTCAGAGCCACTTTTAGACACCATCACAATCATTATCAACTGTGAAGCAACAGTTCAGCACAGGCACAGATTTGTGATGATTAGATATAGACAAAAATACCAGGTGACTTAGCTTTGTACGGGATAATATAGAGTTGAATGATCATTAGAATGACTGAATGATAATATTACATCAGTTATGTTGATTTGAGCTTAAATTGTTCTATGGGAAGCATGAAGAATAACTACACAGAAAATAGAGGATGCTGCTGGATACACAAAGGTTTGGGTTCAATTCCTGTTAAAATGTAGCCTGGATGCATACAGCATGAAAGTAATAGTTGTAAAGGAGCATATATGAACTGAACAGCAACTTTAAATGATGTGAATGATGAAGAGATTAAGACAAAATTTTCCAAGAATTTGAAGCATTTGAGTGCTGTCGTCTGTCTGTTCCTGAATACAGTACAGAGGACATGGTTGCTGACACAAAGGACACTTTTTTTATGCTGTGCTTGAGTCATGACAGGAATGTAAAACGCATGAGACATTAAAAACAAGGACAGAAACTTTAGCTGTCTGTAGGAAATGATGTCAATGACCTTAGAAGTGAACATTCTGATGACCTTAAAAAAGACATACAGTGGCTCACCAAGGCTGCAATTGCTTGATCAAAAATACAGTAAAAACTAAGATTGTAAAATATTCTTATAATTTAAAATAGCTTTGTTCTGGTTAAATATTTAAATGCAATTTATTTCTGTGACGCAAAGCTGAGTTTTCTTGTCTTCAGTGTCACACGATCCTTCAGAAATCATTCTGATATGCTGATTTGCTGCTCCGACATTATCAATGTTGACTAAAAAAAAATAATTCATATCTAAATATGACAAGAGGTGTATTAAAATAATTGTAATGACAGCTCATTTTTATTAGGATTAAGAACTGAAAGTCCCTACTGACAAATGCACTAAATGAAAGAGTCTAAATGAATAAATGTACATTTGTATGTGTGTGCACAAAAGTACCGGTGTTATAAAAGACGGTGATTGAGCAGCAGATATTTCCTCAGTTTCTGAGCCGCTGGATCCTGACAAGGACACACTGATCTGGTCCGAGTTCTTTTTGGACCCCTCGATCCCTGACAAGAGCCTGCAAACACAGATGTTTGCTGTATTATGCCAATGAAAGCTTGCAGATAGCAGGACAGCTGCTGGAAACTTCAATTAAAATGATGCTCAAGCTAGACTTATACGCACAATGAGAGCTTTTTTGTGAGAGTTCGGGGACTCCTGTTGGATGGAGAAGTGTCATGAGGAGTCTCCAACTGTCTGGAAAATTCATAGCTGAGGACAGTGACACATGAGCAGGATTCAAATGTAGGAAAAGACCATTTTGGGGAAATCTCTTTAAAAATGTGATCCATGTTTCTATAGTTGTTTTTATGAATTAAATGACATTGATATTAATTGTATAACCTCAAAAATGTATTACATACATTTACTCACCACTTAAATAAATCTATCATTTCTCAACTCGTATGATTGGAGTCTCACCTCTCCTGATCCGACAGCAGTTTCTGACTCTGTAGCCATGCAGCGATCTGAGGATGATGGGGTAAATCATACTGGGAACACGAGGCCTGCAGCTGTCGGATCTGCCTTAAAATCTCATATTCCTGCAAAACAGTGGGAGTAATTCCCATGAAATGAAGAGGCAAAGCAATAATTTACAGAGCAAGAGATTATAGAGGAATACAAGGAACAAAGCCATGACTGTTACGTAACACACCATGCACAAATAATTCGTCATGAGATTAACATCGGTCCTCCTTCAGGAGAAGAGTTCTGTAAACAGAAGTCTATCTGTACGGCTCCAACGTCAAGCCGACACTTTAAAGAAGACTTCATGATTGTTCAGAACAGGCTCTTTAAGATCACACCAAATCTATAACATCAACAACATCTGGACGAAGACCGCTAACCTAGCAATGTTTAATTAGACAGTTGAGAAGATAAACCAAGAGAAGGACTCACCCGTCTCCTCTTTTCAAAATTAATGAGGCCACCCTGTTGATAGCATGTACAGAAATAAATCAAAATGATACATTAATGACAATTCTGCATGTGCAACCAAATGAAAAAATTTATTGTTTTTTATTCAAAAGAAAATGTGAGTGATACAAAAATTAAAGGTCCCGTTTGTCGCGCTTTTTTGAAGCTTTGATTGTGTTTACAGTGTGCAATATAACATGTCTTCATGTTTCGCGTGTAAAAAAAAAAACTATTTTTCACACAATTCACCTATCTGTATACCGCTGTTTTCACGGTCATAAAAACGGGCTGATGACTTCCTTGTTCTATAAAGTCCTTCCTTCAGAAATACGAAACGAGTTCTGATTGGGCCAGCGGTTCCTGTGTTGTGATTCGACACCAGCTGAGTGCAGGCTGCCCTCCTGGAAACGCGATTGGACTAGTTTTGAGAAGCAAGTGGCGAACCATGATGGCGGCGCGTCCACACGCAGCGGCTTCTCTTTGTCCCGACAGAATGGTGTTTTCGTGTTTTTTGTCGCAGTGTTTTTGTACGTTGTCATCGTGTCTACCTGTCTGTAAGTGCAAATACAGTCGCGAGTTTCTGCTCAATTTCGGCAGAACCACATTTTTACAGTTAAACTCCACGCACGCGGAACAGCTGCGGGATCTCTGTCTGCTACGGAGGCCTTCACCATCACTGACCCCCACTACTGCATCTCGCCCACAGTGGAGGCGCCACAAGCGGTGTGAGACGAAGCAGAAGAGGGGTAAGCGCAGAGGTATCCGGGCTAGGCTAACGGCTAACCCACACAAGCCATCTATCCCCACCATCGTACTGGCTAACGTACGCTCGTTGGACAATAAACTGGACCACATCCGATTACTACGCTCAACTCAGAGGACTGTAAGAGACTGTTGTGTTTGTGTTCACGGAAACATGGCTCAGCAACAGCGTTCCAGACTGCGCTATTCAGCTCGACCAGCTGACGTGCTATCGAGCGGACAGAGCTCTCGTCGTGGGAGGAAAAACCCGCAGCGGCGTGCTTTGTGTTTACATCAATGACGCGTGGTGCCACGATACTGTTGTGATCTGCAAACACTGCTCACCCCTGGTGGAGTTTATGATTATTAAGTGCCGGCCGTTCTATCGGTCAGTGGTGTTATT
The DNA here is from genome assembly GCF_963082965.1 of Carassius carassius. Classification (NCBI taxonomy): domain Eukaryota; kingdom Metazoa; phylum Chordata; class Actinopteri; order Cypriniformes; family Cyprinidae; genus Carassius; species Carassius carassius. The sequence goes on along the minus strand of NC_081763.1, from coordinate 29,820,983 downwards.
GCATGTGGCAGCCTGCTTAAACATGTCCCAGTCAGTTGTGTTGAAGCAGTCTTGAAGAACCTCTGATGATCCTTCTGGCCACACTTTAATCTGTTTGTAAACTGGTTTGGCGACTTTAATGAGCGGTCTGTATGCACCACGCGAGTACTCAGAGACTGTCACTGCCTACATCAACAAGTGTATTGATGATGTAATGGTCACAAAAACCATCACTGTCCGGGCTAACCAGAAGCTGTGGATGACAGGGGAGGTCTACAGACTCCTGAAGACACGGAATGCTGCCTTCAGAGCTGGAGATGAGGTGGGCCAGAGAACAGCTAGGGCCAACCTGTCCCGTGGCATCAGAGAGGCTAAGAGACAGCACTCCAGGAGGATAGCTCATCAATTCAGCGACAGCAGAGACACTAGGAACCTGTGGCAGGGGATACAGACCATTACGGACTACAAGCCCCCACCACGGACCTGTGACAACAACATCTCTCTGCTGAATGAGCTGAACACCTTCTTCGCTCGATTTGAGCAGCAAAACAGCACCACTGCACAGAAGACTCCACCTCCTCCCGGCGACCAGGTGATGACGCTGACCTCAGACAGCGTGAGGAGATCCTTCAGCAGGATCAATGCACGCAAAGCTCCGGGTCCTGACAACATCCCTGGCCGTGTACTGTATGACTGTGCAGCAGAACTCACTGATGTCTTCACAGACATTTTCAACATCTCACTGAGTCAGGCTGTTGTTCCCTCATGTTTCAAAACTACCACCATCATTCCAGTTCCGAAGAAGCCATCTCCATCCTGCTTCAATGACTACCGTCCTGTTGCACTTACCCCCATCCTCATGAAGTGCTTTGAACGGCTAGTCGTGCACCACATCAAGTCTGCCCTCCCTCCCTCCCTGGACCCCTTCCAGTTTGCATATCGGTCCAACCGGTCGACCGATGATGCCATCGCCACTACCCTCCACTCAGCACTCACACATCTGGACAAAAAGGACTCATATGTCAGAATGCTGTTCATAGACTTCAGTTCAGCATTCAACACAATCATCCCTCAACAGCTCATTTACAAACTGATTCAGCTAGGGCTCAACACCTCGCTGTGCAACTGGCTGTTGGACTTTCTGACTGGAAGACCTCAGGCAGTACAGGTCGGCAGCAACACATCCAGCACCATCACACTGAACACTGGGGCCCCCCAAGGATGTGTGCTGAGCCCCCTCCTCTTCACTCTGCTGACCCATGACTGCACACCATCACACAACTCCAACCACTTTATTAAGTTTGCAGATGACACGACTGTGGTGGGTCTCATTGGCAACAAAGATGAGACAAAATACAGGAGTGAGGTGAGCCGCCTGGCCAAGTGGTGCAGTGACAACAATCTCTCTCTGAACGTGGAGAAGACAAAGGAGATTGTTGCAGACTTCAGGAGAGCACACACTCAGCACGTTCCTCTGACCATCAACTGTGCGACTGTGGAGAGAGTGAGCAGCACCAAGTTCCTGGGTGTGCACATCACAGAGGAAATCTCCTGGACTGAAAACACAGCAGCACTGGCCAGGAAATCACAACAGCGTCTCTACTTCCTCCGCAAACTGAGGAGAGCCAGAGCCCCACCCCCCATTATGTACACCTTCTACAGAGGCACGATCGAGAGCATCCTGTCGAGCTGCATCACTGTGTGGTATGGTGCCTGCAAGGCATCCTGCCGAAAGACTCTGCAACGCATAGAGAGAGCAGCTGAGAAGATCATTGGTGTCTCTCTCCCCTCCCTCCAGGACATTTATGGAACACGTCTCACCCGCAAAGCCCTCTGCATCACAGGTGATCCCACTCACCCATCACACAGCTGTTTCAGCCTGCTGCCATCAGGGAGGAGACTGCGGAGTCTCCAGGCCAGGACCAGCAGACTGAAGGACAGCTTCATCCACCAGGCTGTCAGGAAGCTGAACTCACTCCCGAACTTGCCCCCTCCCCTCTTCTGCCCCGGGCACCACTGAACTATGCAATATAAAATAAAATAACAGCATTTCGACGACATGGCGACAAACACAAAAACAACTCTTCCTCTTCTCGTCGGAGCGCAACAAGGCCACACCCCTTTTTTGTGTATTCCTGTGGGCGGAGGTTAGTCAAAAAACTGTTTTAGTGACGTCATTCCTGCAGGAACTAGAGGGATGTAGTCCAAACGGGTCATTTTTTGTAGGTGAATTCTGTTAAATAAAATATCTCGCTTGGCATTAAACCTTGAGCTTTAGAATTTTAAAGATATCATTTATACTCTAACAACAACATTACACACTAACTAAAGTTTAAAACATGGGATCACGAAGAAGGGGACCTTTAAGGTGTTTCTCTGTGCCTGCTAAGGTGTTGTGCATATTGTAATGCAGCTATACTATTTCTGATTGATCAAATTGGTTTTAGCACATTTTCTAACTAGTCTGAGTGTTGCTAGGGTTAGTAGAGGATGCTAGGGTTTTGTTCATGATATTTAAGCGCATTGTGATGCAGCTACTACGATGTTTGGGGTATTTTATGGCACATTCTCTGCTAGAGTAGTCAGAGTTTTGCTAGGACATTGATATAGTGTTGCTAGGGTGTTCTGAATGTCCATGCTGTGCTTCTCTGCTGATTTTAGTGCCCAATTGTGCAGTTGGTTGGGTGTCTGGGGTGTTTTTGGGCATTCTGTGCTAGGGTATGGTTGCAAGGTCTTTGATAAGTGATGGAAATGTAATAGTAAAGGCATCACTAATAAAGACAAGCAGTCCGTCATTTCTAAACAAACATGACTCCATCCTCACCTCCACAGTGTCTGGTAGGGCAGTGTCCAGCATGTTCAGCACTGAAAGGTACGTCCCCAGGTATGGAACGGTCCCTCCAGTTGAGCTCTGTAAGAAAATCACTCCGCTATTAATCACCTGAGCAGCATCAACCATAAAACACTGATTACTGACTATAAAAAGTGTGTCAAGTGTCATCATCTTTACCATCTGTTTGGTTAAAGGGCATCTCTTGGATGTTTTTGTGGTAGTGTTATCCATGTCAGCTTGACTCCCATCCTAGAAACATGTGAGAAACAGCATGAAGTCAAGCTAAGATGTGACACTCTAATAATTACAAAAACACACCGCACGAACAAATACTGGGTAAAACAGTCAGTTAAATCATTAGAAATGAGGCCCTTTGTTTTTCGCTCATCGGCAATAAGAATAGTGCTTTCCCATGAACTCTGAGATCAGGTAATTGCTCTAATAATCCCAGCACACTCTGGTCGAACAAAGTGTCAAGATCAGTGTGTCTCAGACCATAATAGCATAAGTGGGATAAGAAAACAACTCCAAATTAGTGATCACATGTGTTCCACTCCAAATTGCAAAAGAATGCTAAATTAAATTCACATGTTGCTTGATCGGAGTTCAAAAACACCAATTCAAAGTCTATAAAACCATATAATCATTGTAATTCAGTATGCTTTAAAGAAATGCTAAATGCTAACAATCTTTTGATCAGGTAGCACAATGTTCCAGAGTTGTTATTGTTAAAAGGAACATTGGATGCCAAGTTAGTATGTTTCTTAAGGTCTTCATGAATGTCTACAGCATACTCTGTTGTTTTACATGAGCAATGAGGAACTTTAAGTACTGTTCATAGCGAGCCATTTCAGTGCATGTCTCTAAAGAATAAAGAGCTATTGCCCAAGTACTTAAAATAAAAATAATTTATTAAAATATTAAATCTATATACTATAACAGTTTATAAATACTACTAAAATAACACTGATGTCAGCTTACATCCACAAAGATTTCTCGGCTGGTCAGAACACAGTTTTCATCTGGGAATGTTTTACACAGGTTCTCAAAGACAGACATGGCCTCTCTGGAGATACAGAATCAGAGATTTACAATAAAATGAATTAAGACAACAAAACCAGCTATGTGTGACTATAGTGGCATAACATTTGTGCAGTCTGTACCTGCTGAGAGCAGCCCATGTTTTCTTGAGTGTGTAGATGGGGCCGGACAGAAGGGCAGATAAAATGGCTTTAAGAGAAGAGAAGTTCTTCAGCTCTCTGCACCCCTGCGTGAAATACAGCATGAGAGTGACTTTGAAACACTGAAAGATCATTTAAACCTCCACCCATCTCTAAAAAGAGCAAACCTGTGCAATCCGAACCCATTTTTCAATGACTCTGCCTCTTTGTGTGGCAGAAGATGAGGATCGAAGCAGAGAAGTGATGACCCAGCAGGTGACTGCATTAAATTGAGTAACGGTGGCCGAAACAGTGGGTGAGAGGTTCTCTTTCTTGTCCCGTTGAGACCACACACAGCCCAGACATTGGAAAGGGACCACCTCCATGAACAGGTCCTACAGCATCAAGAACACAAACATTACAAGTCAATATAACCATAGGGAGTGAAGCAGAAGCAAGCTATGAAACACTGGCACTCACAGCATCCAATCGTGTGAGATGTTCGGCTACGTCCATAATAGAGAAACCTAAGAAATCCATTAGGTTATCTGACTCGAAGTCTCTCTCCTTATACAAAGCGGATTCTTCTCGACGATCAACTGGACCACCTGCCACAACATCTGCATGTGCAAAAGACAGACTAATTCAAGAGGCTAAATGTGATTTATACACCATTTTCAGCCAATAACAATAAATAAAAATTTGATGTGCACATCAAATAAAAAAAAAATAATTCAATCAATTTCAACATGTAATCCACACAAAATTGTGTAAGTCCACCAATAAATCAAATAAAAATTAATAAAACACATTTAAACCTCCATTTGTTAAAACTTTAAGACTAATAACTGCAAATAAAGATGTGTTTAAATATGGGATATATAAAAGCTGAAAATTTAAGCTGAATTTTCTGTATCATTTCTGCAGTCTTCAGTTTCACATGTCCTTCAGAAATCATTCTGACAATCAGTTCTGATTTGATTCTCAAGAATCATTTCTTATGATTATCAATGTTGAAAACTGTTACGTGGGTTTATATTTTGGTGGAAACGGAGATGCATTTTTTTTCAGAATTCTTTAATGAATAGAAGAAACAAAATAACATGATAAAAGAGATCATTCACGATACATTATTCAACAATGACCTTCAGCCTGGAATTTCTCAAGGAGCGTTTCATAGCACTTGGCCAGTGGGAAGAGAACAGGGTGTCCTCTCAACTGCAAGCACATGAGACGCATGGACGAGTGCATGGGAGCGTCCCTCAAATCATCACTGTACTCCTCCAACCACATCTGAAGCACAGTCCACAACGAGCTATGAGGGAAATATAAATATACACACACTGAAGCTGGATCTTTTTAATTGTATTACAGCAACTGTACACATGTAGAGCCAGTGTTTATATGCACACACACACACACACACACACACAGACAGACAATTTAACCAAGGTCTACTATACATAAAAGGTTTATATAGTTTTACCTGTTGGAGTAATTGATGCTGTCAAGCGCAGAGTCAAGGTTGCCCCTATTAGGGAAAAAAAAAAAGTTAATTTTAAAATACTGTTTATATGTAAATATTACTAGTGCTGTGTGGTGCTTATTTTACACTTCTTGTCGTAAAGCCTTGTTTACAAAACAGAATAATAAGAGACAGTTGCTATAAATCAAACTACCAAGACACAACTTTACATTTTACATGTTCAAGTAAAACTGAAATACTGACGCAAAACTGCTTAAAACCTTTATTAATTAGTGTCTAATTTTTTCCTAGAAAAAGTATCTAAAACATGAATTTGATAGAAGCAAAACTAATAAATAAAAATAGTGCTTTTTTTTTTTTAAGTGCGAACCACCAATCAAGTGTATGGTAATTAGGTTTATATGGACACTGCATTCATCTGATATCGTTCAGACTTTAAAAGTGATGCTTTTAATTTCCAACACCCAGACTTTCTTACTTGTCATATTCTGCAATGGTTTAAAGAATATACAAAACCGGCTTTCACAACCCAAATGTTAAATTAAAAGGGTGAAATTTCTCATTAAAAGCTGCTTAATTGAAACATCAAATAAGGTTGATAAGTATATTATAAACCCATGTACCATTTCAGAATGACCAGTGGAAACTGAGAACAAGGAAGTGATCAGTGATGACATATCTGAACTCAACACACCACAAAATACAGCTGGCCATCACAAACTCACATTTGCATATTTAGTGTGCACACATCTAAACACACACACCTCTGGAAGAGCATCTGGATGAGTTTGTTGGAGCTGGTGAAGGTGCGATACGTGGACAGGAGTATCCTGCCGTAATCTTGCTCCTGACAGTAGGGGTCCAGAAGGTGAGAGACCAGCTTGTCCAGCGTGGCCGCTTTTAACCTGCGGACTTTACATGTTCGGTACTGAACGAAAGCCTCTGTGGGATCGGCTGACTGCTGGACCGGCTCTCTGCGCAGGGTGATCCCAAACACCACCCCATTCTCGTGCTCCTCACCCCACTCTTGAACAGGCTCCTTTGCCCAAAAAAAAAAACAAAAACAAATATTTCTATTTTTCAAAAAAAATTATATACTGTAGTTCACTGAAAAAATTATGCTTTTATATAGGCTATTAACTTATACACGTTGTTTCAAATGTATACTTGTTTGCTTTTGTTTTTTCAAAAGGGGAATTTTTAAAGAATTGTAAAAGGGTAAATAAATGATAGAATTGTCATAGGAAAAAGGGAACTATTTTTATAATTGAGACTATATTAAATTTATGACATCATGAGATGGGATTAATTATGTTGAAAACCAAAGAAACGCAATTTCTTTATTAAAAAAAAAAAAAATTAAAATGTAATTTATTCCTATGATGCATTGTGTGTAAAACAACACTGGTGTGTCAGCTATGGATTTGCATGGATTTGCAATCCACAGACATGAGGACAAAGTGTCATTAAGACATGCTTCAGCTGAGGCGCCTATAACATCAGGGCAAGTCCACACGAGCCGTTCTGAGTGTGGATCACTCCTCCTGCTGAGTATGGGTTATGTGCTTACACTTAACTACTATTATGAACTGCTGTGACACTCCAGACTATCAATTACAGTCCATTATTGATGAGTTGAAATGATAAACAAGAGGAGATGTGAAAACAAGCAAGCAAAACAAGAGACTACTGTTCAAATCCAAGCTTCAAGAGAATGAAACCGTGCTTGAAAAGAAAGGGGTTGCTAGGATGTCACCAGGATGTATCCAAAAGTTGACCAGCATGACGCTGTGTGCTGTAGCTATGCAATCGCTATGGTCTTCAGCAGTGTAATTGCTAGGATGTCAACAGGGTGTTCTGGGTAGTTTCTAGGTGAAGAGTGTATTCAAAGTTTACCAGCATGATGCTTTGGTGTTGTAGGTAGACAGGACATTATTATGTAGTTGATATGGTGGAGGACTATATCCCAAGTTCACCACCATGACACCATGATGTTGTGGGTTGCCAGGGCATGCTACACAGTTCCTAAGTGGATGCTAGGATGTCACGAGAGTTTTCTGGGTGCCTGGCAAAGTTTAAAACTCTTGTTTTATTGCAAAGGCTATTTGAAAAAGCATGTCTGCTAATAATTACAGCTATTATAAATCACAATCTGAATATTACATGAGTCCTTCCTGATGAAAAACAATAAAGTGCCTTTATATTCCAGTGAACTAACACTACCGGTAACGAGAAGCTGTCCACAGCTCAAGAGCTACAGTACAGCACTTCAGTTCAAAGGACATGCACCTGGGACACAAAACATATCATTATACATACAAAACAGTTCATTAAAGCTGCATAATAAATGACACACACAATGATTCTCTCTCAAAGGTAATTTTAAACCTTTTAAACATCTGACCAGTTTCTAAAGCATTCCCATTCTCAGTGCTCTTTCAGCTCCATATCTCCTCCAAACAGCACATTATTTTTTCACATTTTCATGGGGAATTGTCATCAGATAGCAGGACATGAGAGAAAATGGCTATTATTCAATGACTAGGAAAAGAAAAACGTCTACTTTGACACCCAACAAACAGTCCAGGCCATGTCTGTTGTCAGTACAGCACAGAACATTATTTTTCCCTCTACAACAAAATAAGCTATTAAACAAAAGCTGAACTGGAACTGCTGCTGCTGGTCATTTACTTTAGCTTAATGTCTGTTGCTCACATTCACCATGCCAAATCTCACAGCAGACTAAACAGAGGCACATGACACACAATGCTGGACACAAACTGGTGGCTGGTGTTGATTAGTTAGCTCAATGAGAAAAATGTGAAAACAAAAAGGAAAACTGGTTTCATGTCCAAAAATAAAGCTCTAACCATAATACATCTTAAACAATATTCTACGTCAGGGGCCCTGGATGAACAACTATCACAAAACAAAAAATAATAAATAGAGGAAGGAACAATTGGGAAAATAGTAGACAAAGGTTAATGTGGGTTTACAGTATTTCTCTCTCTCTCTCTCTCTCTCTCTCTCTCTATATATATATATATATATATATATATATATATATATACAGTCGTGGCCAAAGGTTTTGAGAATTACATAAATATTAGTTTTCAAAACGTTTGCTGCTAAACTGCTTTTAGATTGTTTTTAGTTTCAGTTGTTTCTGTGATGTACTGAAATATAATTACAAGCACTTCATACGTTTCAAAGGCTTTTATCGACAATTACATGACATTCATGCAAAGCGTCAGTATTTGCAGTGTTGGCCCTTCTTTTTCAGGACCTCTGCAATTCGACTGGGCATGCTCTCAATCAACTTCTGGGCCAAATCCTGACTGATAGCAACCCATTCTTTCATAATCACTTCTTGGAGTTTGTCAGAATTATTATTTTTGTTTGTCCACCCGCCTCTTGAGGATTGACCACAAGTTCTCAATGGGATTAAGATCTGGGGAGTTTCCAGGCCATGGAGCCAAAATTTCAACATTCTGGTCCCCGAGCCACTTAGTTATCACTTTTGCCTTATGGCACGGTGCTCCATCATGCTGGAAAATGCATTGTTCTTCACCAAACTGTTGTTGGAAGAAGTTGCTGTTGGAGGGTGTTTTGGTACCATTCTTTATTCATGGCTGTGTTTTTGGGCAGAATTGTGAGTGAGCCCACTCCCTTGGATGAGAAGCAACCCCACACATGAATGGTGTCAGGATGCTTTACTGTTGGCATGACACAGGACTGATGGTAGCGCTCACCTTTTCTTCTCCGGACAAGCCTTTTTCCAGATGCCCCAAACAATTGGAAAGGGGCTTCAACGGAGAATATGACTTTGGCCCAGTCCTCAGCAGTCCATTCACTATACTTTCTGCAGAAGATCAATCTGTCCCTGATGTTTTTTTTTGGAGAGAAGTGGCTTCTTTGCTGCCCTTCTTGACACCAGGCCATCTTCCAAAAGTCTTGGCCTCACTGTGCGTGCAGATGCGCTCACACCGGCCTGCTGCCATTCCTGAGCAAGCTCTGCACTGGTGGCACTCCGATCCCGCAGCTGAATCCTCTTTAGGAGACGATCCTGGCACTTGCTGGACTTTCTTGGACGCCCTGAAGCCTTCTTTACAAGAATTGAACCTCTTTCCTTGAAGTTCTTGATGATCCTATAAATTGTTGATTTAGGTGCAATCTTAGTAGCCACAATATCCTTGCCTGTGAAGCCATTTTTATGCAACGCAATGATGGCTGCACGCGTTTCTTTGCAGGTCACCATGGTTAACAATGGAAGAACAATGATTTCAAGCATCACCCTCCTTTTAACATGTCAAGTCTGCCATTCTAACCCAATCAGCCTGACATAATGATCTCCAGCCTTGTGCTCGTCAACATTCTCACCTGAGTTAACAAGAAGATTACTGAAATGATCTCAGCAGGTCCTTTAATGACAGCAATGAAATGCAGTGGAAAGGTTTTTTTGGGATTAAGTTAATTTTCATGGCAAAGAACGACTCTGCAATTCATCTGATCACTCTTCATAACATTCTGGAGTATATGCAAATTGCTATTATAAAAACTTAAGCAGCAACTTTTCCAATTTCCAATATTTATGTAATTCTCAAAACTTTTGGCCACGACTGTCTGTATGTATGTATGTATGTGTATATATATATATATATATATATATATATATAGACAAAAACGATTCACTTTTGCACTAGATATTTACTTGATATTAGATATTTTGCACAAACCCACTATAAAGAAAAAAAAGCACATACTGATATATAGCTTTTGTGACAACTTGCCCCATACGAGCTATGATTTATGCCTTTAACTGCCTCGTCTTTCAGCACTGATGTATATCGGTCAAGTGCTAGGACACTATCACCATCTCTAAAGAGCAGTCAGGCCACAGCAATACACTGCATTCAACAAATACAACTCAATTCAAAGACACACTTACGTTTTGCACAACTATAAAGTAGGCTAACCTAATTATCATAGTTATTCAGAAATAATTATAAATAATCCATCGTCTTACCATTGTCAACTCCCTTTTTCCCATTTCTACGAGGATGTTTTTATCGTATAATCCATCCCATCTTCATAAATAACCAGAAAAACGTAATTGCTTTTTAGAGAACAAAAGCATTTCGCATGTATCTTGATGTATTGCAAAGCCTATAACATTTAAGTTCTCACGCCATTTATAACATCTTACAGTTATATATAAAACGGACTTTTTGAATAAACGATTATCATAGATAATAAAATAAACTATTATTATAACTTCTATATTCGCTGTAACGATCAGAAACGCCTGTAAACACGCATCGCGGTAGAGTAGCTTTGCTTTGAGACTATCGCTCTAGTGTCGCTTCACCTGCGCTCTGAAGGACATCATACAGTGGGAGGTGTTCTAGTCTACATCTATACTGTTAGCGACACCACAGCAGCTAAACGTTCATATTCAACACTGAAAGTTATATGCGAATTATTTAAGGACTTTAAACGGAGTCTCTGACTGAAACCTGTTGAGCGTCGCCGTCAGCTAAGCGTACCTTACTATCTTAAATTTAATTTAAAGAAAACACGGAGGTTCTGTTTGTACATCTAGAAATGTAAAATTAAGTGACAAATAACCTTACTTCTATAGAGTTTATCGAGGTACCGTCTGGTACTGGTCTAAAGGGGCTCTATCAGGTAGACATGTATATCAATAATTTCGGGGTTTTTTAATTATAAATATGAGGGTTATTTCTTAGAGTAATTTTTTTTACCTGAATGAAACGTGCATTCATGAAAAAGGTTACTTTTTAAAAATAAAAATGAATGAATGAATGAATATTATACCACTACATGTGCCATATTTTTCAATATTGTAAGCCTTTTAATTAGACTTTTAACGTGAACATTAAATATTGCCTATACTTACATATCTAAACATGTATATATGATATATATATATATATATATATATATATATATATATATATATAGGGGAAAATATTGAATATTATAGGCCTATACAAACACACATCTACATACAATTTCTTTGAACTAATATTCTATACACACACACACACATCTATTATTGAACTCTAATGTTATGGCATTGACAGCAGCTATACTGATGCATTTTCATAAAATTAATGAAATGCATCAGTAGGCTACTGTAATGCTATATTAGTAGAGTTCATTAAGTTTATATAAAATGTAAATTTATATACGTATAAAAAATGTATACTTCATAATACACTTTGATTTGTACTCTGGCTGTCAGAGCCTTCATAATATTGAACAATCTTATATTTAAAATATTACTTCTATATCCTCATAAACTACAGGGCTGGAGATGAAATGCCTGAGGGAAGGGCTTTTCTGGTTGGTGCACAACAGAGGCCAAGAGCTCAGTGTGTGTCTCGTGGGACTGCTGTGACGTGGTTACTGTCGTCACTGCCGATCATATGATCCAGCCGCTATCTTGCCAAATAATATTTTACACACTGGTACGGTCACGTGTGCTTCATTACCATGAGGGCTGGTGGAATTTTCCGATCTCAAATCATGTTTTATCTCAGAAGCAAAATGAAGGGAGATGAAACCGTAATTAGGACACGGCTGGAGTGTGAAAACAACAGGACTGCCCTACGGGAATGGGATTTTTGTATTTTAGTACTTCCCTAATATTCTAGAATATCAGAAAACGTATTTCCTGGTTAAACAAAAGACAATCTTAAACACCGGAAAAAAAGTTCAATTTAGAAATTTCTCCATAGAGTTATTATTGTTGTTGACGTATGAATCTTTGACAAAGTAAACGATTAGAAGATTCTTGATTCATGCTGTTTGAACCAGCATATGAAGCAAGTTTAACCCATAAAAAGTGTGCTAAACTTTAAGGAATACTACACCCAAATGTGAAAATGTGCTGGAAATGTACTCACCCTCAGGCCATCTTAGATATAGCAGTTTGTCTCTTCATCAGAACAGATTTGGAGAAATTTAGCATTAAACCACTTGCTCACCCACTCGATCACACACACACAACAGTGAATGGGTGCCGTCGGAATAACTGTCCACACAGCTGATAAAAACATTGGGTGAATTATTCTTATAAAGACTGTGCTTTTGAATGATAGGGTCACCATATATTTAAACTACTGTTTTTATTTTTTTATCAGTAGGCCTACTTGTCAATTTTAAAGACCCACAGAAAAGTATTAGATGTCATTAACGTTTTTAAATTTTAGCACACTAAAAGTGTTAAAAATAAAATATTTCTCCATACTTATACAGAGAGAAAACTCCTCACACAAACCTTCATAAAAGCGAGTAAAAAGTCAGCTGGCTTATAGTCACAGATCTGCCCTAGATCAGAGCTCCTACAAAAAAAAGAATTGATGGCATTTTGTATAATTGGTCAACAACGCCACCTGGTGGATGATTGACCATTAGTTCTATCATTAGCCGCTCGATAACTCCTAGAAATGAAGTAAACCGTAAAACTATTTGCGCATAGGGTGACCACCCGTCCCGCGTAGCGCGTGCGCGCACAGCGTTTGAAGCCCAATTCATGCGTCCCGCAAATTGAGACTGTGTCACGCAAAATCAATGCTTGCTCAAAAAAAGTTGATGGCTCTATATCCTCGAGCCCCAGGCAGCCAAACGAACATTACTTGACAGTTCAGCACGCTACTGCGAGAGCGAGCGAGTTTGAATGAGAGATGAAGTTTACATCTTTATTATTTCTGTTTTAACGTTTTTCCTACATTATATTAAAATATGTTATGTAGGCAATAACTCAGTTTACTATTTGACTAATTTACTGAGGTGGCATCGTTGTTAACTTACAAAAAAGATAATTTGGTGGATAATTTACATTTTTCCGTTAATAACAGGTAGTGTATTCCGATGTAAAATTAACAGTCGCCTGTGGAAGCTCAACAACCATCTTATCTGAGCTCAAAACGCTGCTTGAGCAAGTGTCAAGATACTAAAAGTAATAAATACATTATTATGAACGTTTATGTGTGTTTATTTTTGTTCTCAGTACGTTATTTTAATAGCAATTAATGATTATGAACATAAAAGCATTACTATATATATATATATATATATATATATATATATATATATATATATATTATTATTACTATATACTATCAATGAAACCACAAAGCTGACGCGGGAGGTATGTATAACTGCAATATAAAGTAATTTTGAGTATTATTGCTATTAGTATTATTTTCTAAAATTAGGTAGATGTAATATAAAAGTACACATGGCAATGTTTTTGCAACAGCTCCAAGTCTCACGCGCAGTGTAGGTTATACGTCACTGTCCGAATCCGTTCACTTATTTATTTGTTCACTCCTTCCTGATATAGTGAACTCAACTGCCATACACTATATAGGGATTAGTGAATGAGTGAATTCCCTTCCCTTGAGTTGTGATGTCAGACTTTTTTTTTTTTTTTTTACTTTTCCTGTGGTGTTGAGCAACTACAATTCATTTTAATCCTATAATTTTATATTATAATTTATTTAAAGTGAATAAATTGTAAATAAATTAATAAAATAGCTAAAGTAAATCGTAAGTGGAAGTGCATCTGTCAATTCTGTCATGAGCATACATCAGCAATTACACACGTTTAGGGGAATAGGGCATTATTAATATACCATGTAAGGTGGTATGTGCTAGAAATGGGTAAACCACTATCAGGGAGTCTGCCCATGGGGTGTCCCACATTGTCCCTCAGAAACGTACCCCTTGTCCCCCCTTGGGCTTATTAGCAGGTGGTCACCCTATTTGCGCATCAAGCAAGTGTGTTTAGGAATATGATAACTAAAATAATGATACAAAATATCAGTTTGCAATATCAAGAAAAATAACAGGCAGTTCTAAAATAATTAAACACTGGTAATGGCCAGTCAAAATGTAACACTTGCTAAAATGAGCATTTAATGTAATACCTAGTGTTTATATTTAAAGTGATTACGTCACTTCCTGTTTGTTGTTGGCGGCTGTACTGCGTTTGAGCTCCGTCACTATATTCTTTTCATTGACTATTTTTAACTCAAAAATCAATTGTATACATCATCGTTTCCGTTTATATAACGTGTGAATATATCCTCTATTGTATTCTACAACAAAAACAATCAGAGCGCCTCGCTATCACTAGTTTTATTTTGATCTCCCGGGTCCGCTATTAGCTTTTAGCCCGTTAGCATCAGCGGCGTGGTTGCAGCTAACTGCGCTAACATTGCTAATACTCTATTCACACACATTACCACTGCTGTACTCACTGTTACTTACTTTAATGGCGGATGAATGTCTCCACTCTGTGCAGCTCGAGCTCGAGGCCGTGGGAAAGCAGATTCGCGACCTGGAGGTGAGGCAGGCCCAGCTGAGAGAGCGGAGAACCGCGCTGGAATCATCCCGGGCTGACGCTCACAAGTCCGGGGTAAGTATACAGCGATCTGTTAACAGTCCCACCACGTCTACTCCGTGTGTTTCTCTGCACAGGCCCGGTGCACCCAGGACGCGATCTTCCCAGATGTCCTTCACTGCGACGCCGGGACACCACGGACCCTGGGTGCATCCACAGCGGAGGACGCGAGCCGGGTCCCGGGCGACGACTTCTCCCCCTCCTGCCTTCGACATCTCCATCCGGAACCGCTTCGCTCCCCTCCGCGAGACAGGACGCGACGCTGTGATCATCGGAGACTCCATCGTCCGACACGTAAGTGCTACGTTAGCCGAAGGTAAAGTGCACACTCATTGTTTGCCTGGTGCTCGTGTTCTCGATGTTTCTGCGCAGATACCCGCGATCCTGAAGGTCGACGAGAGCCCCAGAGCGGTCGTGCTTCACGCCGGGGTTAACGACACCACGCTGCGGCAGACGGAGACGCTGAAGAGGGACTTCAGCAGCCTGATCGAGACGGTTCGCAGCACGACGCCCGCGGCGACGATCGTCGTGTCAGGACCACTGCCCACGTATCGACGAGGACACGAAAGGTTCAGTAGACTTTTTGCTTTAAATGAATGGTTGTTGTCATGGTGTAAAGAACAGAAACTGCTATTTGTTAATAACTGGAATCTTTTCTGGGAGCGTCCTAGGCTGTTTCGCGCTGATGGATTACACCCCAGCAGAATCGGAGCGGAGCTGCTCTCTGACAACATCTCCAGGACACTTCGCTCCATGTGACTAGTAAGACAATTCTCTAATAACTATTATGATGAGTTTTGTTCCACCCGCTTAAATGATAAAAGTACTTGTGCTGTAAAAACTATTAAGACTGTGTCTGTTCCCCGAATAGTGAGGTCAAAATATAATGTAGGATCTAGAAAAAATCTTATCGTAATTAAACCAGAAAAATGTAAAGTAAATGAACAAAAACAATTTTTAAAGTTTGGGCTCATAAATATTAGATCACTCACACCCAAAGCAGTTATTGTAAATGAAATGATCACAGAAAATAGTTTTGATGTACTCTGCTTGACTGAAACCTGGCTAAAACCAAATGATTATTTTGGTCTAAATGAGTCTACTCCACCAAACTACTGTTATAAGCATGAGCCCCGTCAGACTGGTCGTGGAGGAGGTGTTGCAACAATATATAGTGATATTCTCAATGTTACCCAGAAAACAGGATACAGGTTTAACTCTTTTGAAATACTTCTGCTAAATGTTACACTGTCAGACATGCAAAAGAAATCTAATGTATCTCTTGCTCTGGCTACTGTGTATAGACCACCAGGGCCGTATACAGAATTCCTAAAAGAATTTGCAGATTTCCTCTCAGACCTTCTAGTTACAGTTGATAAGGCGCTAATCATGGGAGATTTTAATATTCACGTTGATAATGCAAATGATACATTAGGACTTGTGTTTACTGACCTAATAAACTCCTTTGGAGTCAAGCAAAATGTCACCGGGCCCACTCATCGTTTTAATCATACACTAGATCTAATTATATCGCATGGAATCGATCTTACTGCTATACATATTGTACCCCAATGTGATGATATTACAGACCATTTCCTTGTATCGTGCATGCTGCGTATAACTGATATTAACTATATGTCTCAGCGTTACCGTCTGGGCAGAACTATTGTTCCAGCCACCAAAGACAGATTCGCAAATAACCTGCCTGATCTATCTCAACTGCTATTTGTACCCAAAAATACACATGAATTAGACGAAATTACTGACAACATGGGCACTATTTTCTCTAATACATTAGAAGCTGTTGCCCCCATCAAATTGAAAAAGGTTAGAGAAAAACGTACTGTGCCATGGTATAACAGTAATACTCACTCTCTCAAGAAAGTAACTCGTAGTCTTGAACGCAAATGGAGAAAAACTACCTTGGAAGTTTTTAAAATTGCATGGAAAAACAGTATGTCCAGCTATAGACAGACTCTAAAAACTGCTAGGGCAGAGCATATCCACAAACTCATTGAAAATAACCAAAACAATCCAAGGTTTTTATTTAGCACAGTGGCTAAATTAACAAATTACCAGACGCCACCTGATTCAAATATTCCACCAACGTTAAATAGTAATGACTTTATGAATTTCTTCACTGATAAAATAGATAACATTAGAAATACAATAGCGAATGTAGATTCTACAGCGTCTAACACTTCAGTTTCATCCATCGCACCCAAAAATAAACTGCAGTGCTTTACAAATATAGGACAGGAAGAGCTAAATAAACTTATCACTGTATCTAAACCAACAACATGTTTATTAGATCCTGTACCCACTAAATTACTAAAAGAGCTGTTACCTGTAGCCGAAGAACCGCTTCTCAATATCATTAACTCGTCGTTATCTTTAGGTCACGTCCCAAAACCATTCAAGCTGGCGGTTATCAAGCCTCTTATTAAGAAACCAAAACTAGATCCTAGTGTACTGGCAAATTATAGGCCTATTTCAAATCTTCCATTTATGTCTAAAATTTTAGAAAAAGTTGTGTCTGCTCAATTGAGCACCTTCCTGCATAAAAATGATCTGTATGAAGAATTTCAGTCAGGTTTTAGGCCCCACCATAGCACAGAAACTGCACTTGTTAAAATTACAAATGACCTGCTTCTTGCGTCAGATCAAGGCTGCATCTCATTTCTAGTCTTACTTGATCTTAGTGCTGCGTTCGACACCATAGATCATGACATACTCATAGATCGATTACAAAACTATACAGGTATTCAAGGGCAGGCTCTAAGATGGTTTAGATCCTACCTGTCCGATCGCTACCATTTTGTTTACTTAAATGGGGTGTCATCTCATTTATCATCAGTAAAATATGGAGTGCCACAAGGATCCGTCCTAGGTCCCCTTCTATTTTCAATATACATGTTGCCCCTTGGTAATATTATTAGAAAATACGGAATTAGCTTCCACTGTTATGCTGATGATACTCAGCTATATATTTCAACGAGACCAGATGAAACTTCCCAATTATCTAAGCTAACAGAGTGTGTTAAAAATGTAAAAGATTGGATGACAAATAATTTTCTCCAATTAAATTCGGATAAGACAGAGATATTAATTATTGGACCAAAAAACACCACACAGAATCTTGTAGATTACAATCTGCAACTAGACGGATGTACTGTTACTTCCTCTACAGTCAGAAATCTGGGTGTTATATTAGACAGCAATTTGTCTTTTGAAAATCATATTTCCAATGTTACAAAAACTGCATTCTTCCATCTTAGAAACATTGCCAAGCTACGAAACATGTTATCTGTTTCTGATGCAGAAAAGCTAGTTCATGCATTCATGACCTCTAGACTGGACTATTGTAATGCACTTCTAGGTGGTTGTCCTGCTTCGTCAATAAACAAGCTACAGGTAGTCCAAAATGCAGCAGCTAGAGTCCTTACCAGGTCAAGAAAATATGATCATATTACCCCAATTTTACAGTCTCTGCACTGGCTACCTATTAAGTTCCGTATCTGTTACAAATTATCATTACTTACCTATAAGGCCCTAAATGGTTTAGCTCCTGCGTACCTAACTAGCCTTCTACCACGCTACAACCCATCACGCACCCTAAGGTCACAAAACGCTGGACTTTTGGTAGTTCCTAGGATAGCAAAGTCCACTAAAGGAGGTAGAGCTTTTTCACATTTGGCTCCCAAACTCTGGAATAGCCTTCCTGATAATGTTCGGGGTTCAGACACACTCTCTCTGTTTAAATCTAGATTAAAAACGCATCTCTTTCGCCAAGCATTCGAATAATGTATCTCTTAAATTGTGAGTGTAGTTGCATCTGCATTTTTATTCTTTAGCTTGGGTTAAACTAATTTTACTTTGTTGGATCAGCAGCTATGCTAATGATGTCTCTATTTTGTTTCTATGTTTTGCCACGGAACTAGGATTTACACAAGCTCCAGTCTGGATCCAGAACACCTGAGAAGACATGATGCTGACCCTCAGAGGACCCCAGATGATCCTAACCTTGAATCAACAAACAGAACTAACAATTATTGCTACATGTGTGACTGCATCCTATAATTACTATTAATTAATAATATTGATAGTTCATCATCTAGCTGACTACGTCTTGTATTATTATTATTTTTATTTTTCTAAAATCCTGTCAAACGTGCACAAACTACTAGCTACTACTAAATATTTTAAACAATTTAAACAATTTTCTGTAAAGTTGCTTTGTAATGATTTGTATTGTTAAAAGCGCTATACAAATAAACTTGAATTGAATTGAAAAAAAGCTAGACTTATTTCTTATCTCCTTAGTGTCTCACAAGAAAAAAAAAAAAAACACACCCAGTACACCATTTTAAAGAAACCGATTCTACCAGAGTATTGTAGAAAATTCTTTATTTGCCATTAATTGAGTCGTACCAACGTGTAACAAAACACTTAAAACACTGAATAAAGTCAAGAACACGGTTATAATAAAGAAGTCTGATCCCAATTTTAAGCACTTCTCGTAACAGACAGGCCATGAACCTGAAATGAACGCGTGATTAGAAGGAAAACATTTTTACAGTAACTATCCCTTCTGCAAACATCCTACAATCGTGTCCAACAGCAAAATGAACACTGCTGCATTGTGTTTTCATATAAAACTATAAATATAAAGACTATGAAAAATACAAATCAAACCGTCTAGGCCGAGACATATCAGTTATTGTTATTGCAAAAGCTTTTTAGACATTTAAAATGTGAATTTAAAACCTCTGTGGGGGAAAACATGTGTAATTTGCTCCCATTCTAAAGTAAAAACTTTCCACAAACGGCAGAGATCAAACACTTTTGATGCGTTTCATAATTAACATGTTCGTCTGGATCTCCAAGGCACAATAAATACAGCAATGAAAACGATTTCTGAAGCCGAGGCACAGATATATAACCCTGACCGTCAGTGAGTACTAGTTGGCCTGGTTCTTCTTCTTCAAAACACTGAGCAGTTTCTCAGACATCCGATAGGGTCGTTCTGGGCTGCCATCATTCCTCTCCAGGTCCTCCACTGTGATAAATCAATGTGAGAGACAGATGTTGAAGAAGAAACGAGCCATGTTTACCTTTAGCTAGCACACTGGAGGAAAGGAAAGTGACATGCATGCCTTCAAACACCTCACACACAATGCAGACAGACTTAAATAACAAATGCACCTTCTTGCATAATATTTATTAAAGATTAAATAAAATCTTTGTTAAGTAGCCAAGCGCCCAAAAGACAAAGTTAAAGGCTCCTGGAGAAGGCAACAAGGTGCTTTTCCAAAGTAGGTTGCAAATTGCTACCAAAAACAATAGACAATGTTAAAGTGCATTAAAAGGTTATGACTTACAATCGGGAAGAAATGCATCAACATCATCAGCTGTATGACATTAAACAATTAAGAGTAGCATTAAATGTTCTTCCATGATGGAATAAAAGAGAATGATTTAGTAACTGCAGGTATAACTGAACCTATTGACCATTCAGTCTCTAAATGTACTAAATGAGGTTACATTAACAATTACGCATTCTAGGTCACTTTCATCAGTTTTCCATGGTTTTGTCGAGAGCGTCAGCTGCATCTCCACGTCACATTAGGGTCTGAGCCACATCTGTGTCCTTCATCAGGATGTCGCGCAGCTCTGTGGTCATGTAATATGGTCGTGATGCAGAGCCATCATTACGCTCAAGGTCTTCACCTTTGTGTGGCGTTAGTGGGTTTAGAGATGTGGGGATGTCAGAGGGAACGAGCAGAGAATGGTGTAGGTATGATAAGTGAAATGAAGTGTTTGTGAGGAACAGTTGTTGAATAGGAAATAGAAAAATCAAGGGGGAGGGGGGCAGCCATAAAAGAAGGAGAAAAAAGAAAGAATCTGGTTATTATGAGATGAAAGACAGAAAAAGCACATCAGTCCCATTGAAATGACACCTTAGTTAATCAGGTACCACAGACGGATTAGAAACACCTCATACCAGAATATATAACTGAAACCGTAGTGCCACCAGAGGTTTAAACCCATCTACATGCACAATGAAGAGTCAGTCGCTCATTAGTGACAATGATTCATCAATTTAATTGATTAAATACTTCCCTAAAAGCAGCGGTTTACCTTTTTTAAGGGATCAAAAATTACGATTTGATTTTCTACCTTCCAGAGTGGAGCTTGATGTTTATACTCGTACTATATACACTTGTACTATACACACACACACACACACACTAATTAATGCCAAGTACTCACAGAAGCAGAGGAAGAGTGTGTCCACACACATGGCGTAAACGCTGAAAAACCCATGTGCAATGAGGTAGGAGCCCACCAACACAGTCTGGAGAAAAAAAAATTAAATAAAAGGTGTTCAGAGGTGTGGGTTTTTATTTTAAAAAGGTGACCGAGTTATTCAACAAGGATGTATTGATAAAAATCAGTGAAGAAATATTTTGTAATATTTCTATTTGAAATGCATGTTTTTCAAGCTTTGTTCAATAACGAATTCTGAACAGCAAATCAGCATATTAAAACGATTCCTAATTGTGTTTTGGTTCGGTCTCCCTCATTTGGTCTTTTGTCCTAGTTTCTCTGTCTGCTTAATTACTCATTTCATTCACCTGTTGTTTAGTGAATTATCCTATTTGCTTCAGTGTATTTAAGCCCTTCAGCTCCTTGAGTTCATGGTCTGGTATTGTTTGTTAGAGTTTCATCTCATTTAGGTTACCCGAGTCACTTTGTCTAATAAATGAAGTTTCTTCGTCCACCTTCTTCAGACTAAACGTGACACCCTGAACTCTGATCACTGGCTGCGCCAATGTTGGGTCTTTACTTTCTGACATGGCCATTATAATTTAGATGGATGAGTAAAAACAATGTTAATTTACATTTTTAATAGTCTGACTCGATCACTCACCAGAATAGGAACCCAGTAGTAATGGAGACTGGGTGTGGCGCCCTTGAACGCATCCGTATGTCCTGAGAAGAAGAAGAAAGCAAAGATCCCTGGGGAAAGAAGAGGGAGTGAGAAAAGCCACTTTATGCATTTCATCAAAATAAATAAAGCTGTATATTTTATTAACTTTGTCAGTAGTAATTAAAATCTAAAGCAGAAAAAAAAAGGTCTAAAGTAGGAAACTTACCCACAAGCCCGACAATAAGGAGTTTTCCAAGGAATAAGATGAAATCGGTGACCTTATCCAAGACTACCACCCTGTGATGAGTGAAAACACCTGTGAAACACTAAGCGTACAGCCTAGAGAGCGCTTTACTTCCTGCACCTTGCCTTTTGAACTTTGTGCAAATGCATGCACTTTGCGGTTATCAGAATCACAATTCATTGTTAGTGTTTCATAACATCAGTTTTAAGATGACACCCACCTAATTACATTTCTCATGAGGAGGAAGAAGGCATCACACGCTGATCGGCAGAAGTTTTTACCATATATGGCCACCTGTGGCAGAAAAGACAGCAAGAGTGCATATAGAGATGCTATTAAGATTAATTATACATATACACACACACAAACAAATGTAGACATCAGTTAAAAGTGAAGATTGCCTCCTTTTAGACACTTTAGTGAATGGGTGCCGTCAGAATAAGAGTCCAAACAGCTGATAAAAACATCAATCCACAAGTAATCTACACCCCTCCTCCAATCAATTAATGTCTTGAAGCTAAACCTTGCATATTTGTAATAAACAAATCCATCAAGTAAAATCTGCAGATCAAGCTCAAGTCCAAAACAGTTGTAAACAAACATATCAGTCGACTTTGATGGGAGACTTTTTCCCCCTACTGGAAAAAAAGATTTGTGGATTACAAGATTATTTTGGATTAAACATTTTGATGGATTTTGTGTCATCACCACCAGATTTTCACCTCACAACATGTTAACTGATAGACTAGAGTGGATTATTGTGAGGTTTTTAATCAGCCCTTTGGACTCCCATTCTGACGGCACCCATTCACTGCAGAGGATCCATTGATGAACAAGTGACCTAATGCTACATTTCTCCAAATCTGCTCTGATGAAGAAACAAACTAATTTCCATCTTGGATGGCCGGAGGGCGAGTACATTTTTAGCAAACCATTCCTTTAAGTTGTAGTGAAAGAACACGCACCATAATGTAGGCGTTCCTGTTCATGAACTTGATGAACTTCTCCAGGCACCAGAAGCAGCATTTCAAACAGCACATCAAGAACTTGGCAAATTTATTCTCTGCTCCTGTGGGATCAAAAGGCAGCAAAAGTTCACAAACAGATTATTCTGAACAGTGTGGGTGAATAACATTCGGCATCATCTCAAAACTGCAGGGTCTAATCACCCTAAATGTAATAAAGACCTGCTGAAATGTTTATTAACCTGCTTATTACATGACTACTTATGAATAAATAAAAAGGAGATTATTGATCCGAGTTAACATTATTTTATTATGTGAGAACTAGGCTGCAGAGTAATCTGAGAGACATGAAACTAGCATAATTGTGTAGGAAAACAGTCAAATATGCTTTAACTGTCATTGTATATGCACATATTTCATAATATATTGCAACGATTACCCAATAAGATCGTTTTTCCAGTGGGTCGAATAACTGACTGTAAATGTTTTTCTCTTACCCTTGAGTTTGTGGTCAATATACTCCAGCAGAACCCTGATAATCTGGACGATGGCAAGGATGAGAGAACCAAACGCCAGAGAGCCCGTGTGATATCTGTGTACACAAAATGCTTTAAAATCTCAACTTAATCGTCCTTAGGACACATGCATAACGCATTCGTCTTTTTCTAAAGTCAAACCTGAGGGATCTGCCCAGAGAGGCAAACAGCGGGAAAGCGGGCATGTCACTGGGTTTATTAGGAGCCCAGTAGTAAGATGCAAACGCTCCTGCCAGAGTCATCTGACCCAGAGCAGTGACAAAGTTTGCACACCAGAAGAACAGGAAGACGTTGTAGAATTGAAGGAAGATCAGGTATTTGTGATATGGCGTTTCCCCACCATAGAAAGCAAACAGGCACTCAGAACGTGGACAGTCTCTCTTCATCTCAGAAAGAGTGAAGTTCTGGAGGAGTCAGAGAAAGGAGAAACCGGGATCATTCACTTTGGGACTGTACTACATACAGAAAAAAAAAAAAAAAAAATATATATATATAGTATAATGTGTCTAAATCACATTGTAATATTTTGACACCATGATTAAGCATGAATACCTCAGGGATGCAGGTTTCCCTCGCATGTTGACAAACGGTTTCATTGAAAACCTTATAAACCGGTTCACTGGATGTAGAGAGGAAACTGATCAGAGCGATTAAGGACTAGTACTCATACCATACTTTGGACCTACACTTGTTTGTTTTAGTGAGTGATTCAGGAGTTGACCTTTTGCCCTTTGACCTTCCATTAGAGTGATTTTAAGATGTAGGTTCCCGTATAAAAATGCAAACACTGATGTTTCCTCTGATCTTATCTTGAGTCAAGGATACACTGCAGTGACGCCCCAGTACGCGATGACTATGGTCAGGAGGAGGAAGGTAAAAATAGGGTAGAACAGCGATGACATCACATAGCCCACAGCCCTGAAATCAGAAAAACAGCACAGAGGGTAAACAAGACTTGTAGGTAAAACAGGTAAAATACCTTTAAACTTTAATAGTAGGCAGAATGCCCATAACAAGATGTTATTGTGGAACTTCTTCACTAATGTTTCACATGGATTCTCAAAAACACAAACCTGCTGGCCTCCTTCATGAGCTCAACAGCGATCCGAATTCGGTTCCTGAGGAAGATGAGGAGAATGATGATGATGAACTCCAAAATAGCCAAGATGATAACTGCAGAGAGGAACAGGAGATAGTTTCACATTTAAAACCCACAGAAAATCTACTTCGATTTCTTAGAGTTGTGAGAAAAAGAGAGACTAGCCACAGCAAAATAGTAATAAACGGACAACTTAATGGTCTACATAGGTTTGCCCATGCAGCCATTATGCTAAGGGTATTGTAGATTGCTTTCAGTGTGAAGCTGTGCATTTGCTAGCGTCTTCTTAGCCCTAGTTAAAAGACAATATTAAGATAATGGCTCGGGTCCCTAGTTGAGGTACACATTACAGGCTTTAATTCAATATTTAAGGTCTTTTTGCCAATTGATAGTCCCAAATATAAGCAATAGTACTCACTGAAGGCCAGCCAGGTCTGTCTGATGTGCAGGTACACAGAGAAATCAGGCTGGAAGCCCAGCTGCTGTAGTGTGATATTAGCACCAGGTGTGTCCTTCAGACTGACATACTTTACACTGCAGTGAACAATACCTGTGTAAAGAACAGCCAAATGATTGAGTTTAACAGATATACTGGACTAGCTGAATGTGCTGAAGAATATAATCCAGGCCATACCATAGGCAACGACAGTGATGACCATGACGATCATGACCCAGACCATGATTCCAGCCAGATAACGCAGAAGAACGATGAAGATCAGACTCAGCACCACAGCAATCAGCAAACAACTGCATGAAGAAACGGATAAGTGTCTGTTAGTTGGTTATAAACTTGAAAGTGTGGGGATTCACATGTAAATAATAAACAAAAACAGCACTGATCATGCCGTTTCAGCCATGATTCGATATAGAATGTACCTTTAATGAAACTCTATATTCTAACCCAAACTGAATCATTTAAAACAATGGGTTTTAAATGGGTGAATCTAATAGTCTTTTGACATACTCCGATTCTTGATAAACCCCACTAGACATGCCTATTCTGTGCATTTTTAGCACTTTTTGTCTGAAATCATATTCATTTTGAATGAAACCCACTTAACACTCACTCAGAGCAGGAAAGACATCCAAACCAGTGTTATTGCGGTCAACTAAATCTATTAAAAACATTCTTTAATAAAAAAAAAAAAAAAAAGGGAATTAAATAACTGACAAACAGGACTTACATAAAATCCTGATTTACATAACTGATTTTATATTTCTAACTGATTTTTCATTACCAAAAAAAAAAAAAAAAAAAAAAAAAAAAACTGTAAACACTTATGGTAAACTAAACTGAAATGGTAGCAAATTTATATAACATTTATATCATAACATTTCTAATTAAAGTTGAAATTCTAAAACTAAAATCCCTAAATTAAAACATTTGCCTAACAATATCAACAACGAAACAGAAATGAATAAAAAGCTAAAACTAAAAAAGACAAAACACACAAAATGACAAACTTATAAAAAAATGAATAAAAAAAAAGTTAAAGATACTGATCCAAACATTACACTAAATAGTTCTATTGATAGATATATAGAGATAGATAGAAATAGATATTCACTAATAAAAAAAAAATCACTTACATTAAGATCCAGTACCAAGACTTTGTGTAATCCTCAAAGATCTTCATTGCAACCTGACGACCCTCCATGACTATTGTCGCGTTCCTTTAATTGTCAAAACAAATAGGAATTAATAAAGTTCCCCTTCACCTGCACTGCAACTGCAGCAGTGGCATATAGATGAGTTATTTCCTTGCATATGCATGTTTGAGTATTTGTGTAGTATAAATGCGTTTACTTCATTCCAGACACCAGGTCTTTTGCTTCTCTTATTTGGTCTCCATCATTAAATGTTTCTTGATCACCGACTGTGATGACTTCACCCTTTTTGCCCAGAGATGGAAAACAGCGCTGCAAAACTGAGGGAGAGAGAATAGGATAGGAATAGGACTCATGAAAAATTTGTAATAACTTTCCATAGAGTAAATATTGCATTAAAAACAAAAACTTTACAAGGTTTGCTGGAAATCAGATATGCAGGGCACAGTTTTTCTTGCAAAATTTGCGGCACTGGCTTTAAAGGGAGACAGAATTGATCGGTCATTAGACTTTCAAAAAAAAAAAAAAAAAAAAAAAAAAAAACCTGAAAATTTAACCAATAGCCAAAAAAAAAAGGTTTGTTAAAAACTAACTTACCTTCACCCCTGGGTCTGCTCTGCAATAACTCTTGTAATATTCCCAGTCTTGTTTTTGTGCAAAGGCGGTTAACAGAGTCATAGTGCGATTAGGACACGTTTCTACACACACCTACACAAAGAAAGCAATCTTCAAGATATAACCGGTTTGCCTCTCAAAAACACAGCAAAGTAGAAGTCTATCATTTATAAACTTATTTTTGCATGCACTTATTTACTGAAACAGGAGATAAATACAAAAAGAAAGCAAGACTTCATAATGGAGTGCGAGCATACTGCACATACAGTGTCATTTTTAAAATAGTATACATTACATAACTCAAAGTTGCATCATTAAATTTGTTGTAGCCAAGTCAGAATGACCTTCTCTCCTAGGTTCACGAAATGGTTGTCCATAAAATGCGTTGCGGTTCTGTTGTAAGTTATCTTAAAGATTCCTAAATGCATCTAGTTCTGGAAAGTCAAATAAAGTGTTTTTGCTTTCACCTAGATACACACAGCTTCTCCCGAATGAGCCGTTTTAAGGAGGCGTGGCAGTGTCTTAACTTTGATAAAGAATATCTTTGGATTTGAGACTTTAATCTTTGCAACTTTACAGATCTTTATGCACCCAGAGCTTGAATCACTCCAAAGAGAAAAAGGAAAAAAAAAAAAAAAAAAAACACATCATATGACCCCCTTTAATGAAAGAGTAGTTGAGCACATTGTGGGTAATAATGTATCCCACGATGCAGTGCACTCAGATTGTATACTGCACATGCAAGCACATAACAGTAGAGAAACTTCAAATATATGAACAGAACTCTGCTATACGAGTAGTGTAGTAGTATGCTAATCCACAGACAGAGACCGGTGGACAGGACACAAACCTGAGGGGTGGGACACTGGAACTCTAGGAGGACCATGGGACTGGCACACTTCATCATGTTGAAGTAGAACAACAAGGGCTGCTTCCTGTTTCCCACATCATAAAAACAGATTCTCTATTCATTGAGGCTTATACAGATTCATTTCAATTCAAATAATCACAGATCAATCAAGCATTCTTAGAAGTCCTTGAAACAATTGTCATTATCATGGTTTCCTTTTTTTTTATAAACTGTCCGTCTTCTGGTTTGTTCAACTCAGAAAAGACAGGTCATCATAAGGTTGTGTAAAAATCTTTATTTTGATTAAAATTCAATATGAAAAAAAAAAAAAAAAAACTGCACATTTGTGGTCTGCAATCCTGATTTAATTATTCATGAATAATTCACTGGAATGCACTATGAATCTCGATTTTCCTCCTAAATCCTCACGTCTCCTTCCAGGTTTGTTTTCAAATGTAATGGTCTCCCCTTTTCACTTCTATTTCCTATTAACAATTACTTGAATATTTCTAATGCAGGCAAATAAAAATGTTATCCATCAAAATGACAGAAATTACTTTGAAATCCCTCATTGTTATAGTTAATAAGCATTTTTGATTAAGAAAAAGTATATTACATAACAGACATATTACAGATATATTCCATGTCTTTCGGGTCTGGGTAATACGTTAATGCTTTTAAAAGTGCTTTTAAGGTTTGGATGGTTGAAGGATTAATAGATTATGTCAGCTCATTGTACCCGGTTTTGCAATCATAAAGCAAACCTTTCGTGTAGGAAAAAGATGGGTACTGACTTGATTTACAAATGATTCATCAATTGTTACAAAGAATCAGTTCAAAAGAATTAGATTCATCTATATGAGGTCACTAACAATGTCATAGTATAGCAACAAACGTCATCATAATTCTACATTTGGTGCAACTTACTCCAGTTTTCCCTGGCCACAGTACTGTCCCATGCTGTCTGTGGGATAGATCACTTTCCTCGGGTCACCATGAGTCCAGGCTTACAGATGAAAACAGAAATAATAAGTATTTGATAAACACAGACAGAAATCAGGGGCCCGTTTCACAAAGGAGGTTAAGTGAAAACTCAAGAGTATGTTAACCCTGAAATGAGGGAAACTCTAGGTTTTCTGTTTAAGAATAAGAGGTATGTCAAACCCGAGAAAGCAGGTTAAGCCAAGCCCGTTTCTGAAAGAGAGGTAACTTATACGCAGAGTAAGTTACCATGGTAACTTACTCTATGAACCTAACCTGGTCAGGAGCAGGTTTTCTTTGGTAAACCCAGAGTTTATTTCGGTCTCCTCCCCCTTTTTAAACACTTCATTAATGCACGCTGGAAAAACGCTCTTCTTACCAAGTGTTTTTTTTTCTTCTTAGAATTTATAGAATTCTTAGAATTTATTTTCAATAAAAATGAACAAAATGTTCTAAAAATGGAAGTACCTAATGAGTGTTTAATAATGATACAACTATTTATAATTGTAATAAATATAATCCTTTACAAGCTGTTATTGCATCCTGTTAATGTATAATACTGAGGTGCAAATGTATCTGCCAGTATAAAGTATAACTAGCATCTAATTATTTACACTTAGTCTGTTGCAAAGAACTGCTACTTTTACATGGTAAATGAAATACATCACGATTTTCACTTTACATTTTTTCTGTAAATAGCATCTAGAGCTACTTGCACTTAGCCTAAGAAAACTCTAGCACTAAGAAAGTAATGTTAATTCCACTACATGTAAATAGCCACTGACGCATTTTTCTTACTCTCTTGGCAGATCATTTGTAAAATAAGAAAAATGCACTTAAAATATTAATATTATTTTACATATATATTTTTTGCCCATGATATACCATAAAATGATTAGCTATTGGTTCATTAATCTAACGTTCTGCCAGTTTTCACCTGTGATAGAACACTGAGAAAGAATTACAATTTGTATTGAGTCTGAAGTATGCAGACAGCTTTTTGGTGGGAGCTGTTGCCATGGTAAATCGTAATATCGGCGCTCCATTGATACTGGCTTTTTATAGTTGTGGTGCACGCGCTTAACTCCGAGTCAGTCAATTTGGAGTTGATTAAACCAACTCATTTCAGCTGTTCTGTAACCAAAAACTCTGTTTCCCATCTCAGGGCAAGTCAACTCAGAGTTCAAGTTTAAACTCAGAGTTGGTTGAACCTCCTTAGTGAAACGGGCCCCAGGACTTCTTGAACTGCTCCAAAAACAGATTTTAATGTCATTTCTATGAAGCCATTACATTTTTAACACGATGTCATTAAGTGTGCGAGTATGAATGCTGTTTTCTGAACTCCAGCACAGCTCGCTTCTGATATAGACACAATCGTCCTAAATCAAGGCTGTGAACAACTATTTATGGCATGTGAATTGGTCAAACGGTGCATTTCTACGTTTACTCACTCGCTTTCAAGGAAAGCGTGAATGACGCGCTGCAACGGAGAGATTTAATTTATCTTTTTTGCTTGCAGAAATCGACTACCACATTCTTTTGAAGCTTTGCATTACAGTCTTGACAATCAGATGCATCAATTATAATTTCATCTGAAGTACACAGTGTTTCCAAATTAGCAATTTTGTTGCAAGATTTAGCAACTTTTCAGACTACCCAAGCAACCTCAAATAATCACCTAGCAACAAATTTAGCCATTTTGAAAATGTATTTGGCAACTTTGACCCAAATGATAAAAGGCACGCTTTTTGTTCTAAATTACACAATAGGAAATCAATGGTGTCTAGCAGTACACATCACGTAAATTAGATCACTAGTTGCAATTGTAATAATTGCTCATTTATGATTGGACCTTATTAGTTTGTACCTGTACTTGATCGGTTTAAAATTTTATATTGTAAAAAAAAAAAAAAAAAAAAAAAACTCTGGTTGTATATCTATGCAGTCTTGCGTTGGGACTGCATAATGATGCACTTGCTCAATGGCATAACAATCCGTCCTGCCTTTAGAAACTTCCCCTGAGAATTAGTTGGCAACACTTGGAAGTACAACAAAGGAGGAAGCAAGCATCCATTCGTTTTACAGTCTTCTTCATAGGTAAACAGCTGCCACTCTGATGAAGCAAACATAGTGTTTCGGAAAAAAATGTAACCTCATGAACAAACTAATGGGGGCATGAGAAGGTGGGAGCAAATCAAACCCAGCTTCAGCCCAGGCAACTGAACCAAATGTAAAAGCACCCATAGAGAAAAACAGTGTGGACACAAAAAAAGGCATACTTTTACTGCATTTTAGGGATTAGACTCGATTTTTTTTTTTTATATTCGTTTGTTTTATATAAATGACGGTTCTTCCAAAAACAAAAATTATAATATCCTTAGTCATTCCAGAGCAAATACAGATTATGAAATAGCCTACTTTGAATATGAACAAAATACTGAAATATTTTTTATATCTAGCCTAGAACTATCAAAAACACACAGAGACCAATAAACCACATACAAATTTAAAGGGTCATTGTTACACAGTAACCAAATCGATCTTCAACACTGCTGCAGACTGACTTACCCAGTATTCCCACTGCAACGTAGCCCACTATTGCCACGATGAAGATGATACAGCAAACGATGTCTGTGCATCCTCTGTGGAGCAGAGAGAAACTGTTGCAACATGCTCTATGCTTTTAAAAGGTTATGAAACGCATCTTCAGATTTTTGTTATATTCTCAAGGTTAGTTTATAAAGTTTGCAAAGTTTTTAGCACCCAAACAGGTCTAATATATTTGTAATATATATATATATTATATATAGATTCCACACTGTGAAAAACAGAAGTGAAAGAGGGGTTACCTCTTGCAGAAATGAAAGTGTAATAAAGTTAGCCAGTCACAGCAGTGGGTGCACTGTATCCACACCTTATACAGGATGTTGTTTTGATACTTGAGATGGCAAGCACTGTGATACAGCCATAAATATAAGCCTGACATGTCACCATTCCCCCTCATTTCAATTCCACGCATTACAGAAGGGTATAAGTCACATTTTAAACTGGGGATATTTTTTTTTGAGTTCTGAAACTTGCAGTGCATTTATTTCTCTGTAGTGTAACGCCTGTGTAAATGTATATATATAAAATTGGATTCTCCACGTCATGACCACTTTAAAAACCACAGGACAGATCAAATAGTCACTGACCATGAAACAACACTCCATATGACAAACCATCAAATATTGCTGTTTGCATGCAAGCACAGTGAAATCCTTTTACAAAAAAAGCTAGGTTTGATAATGAATTTGAATTGGTTCATTATACTAATCTGCTGTATGGAATCAGACTTAATGCATGGACCACTGTTACAACACTTTTAATGGTGCCCTTTTTTTATATACTTCTTTTTTGGACAGGGTCTAGTAACTTTTTGCACCCAAAAAAAAAAGAAAAACACAATTTTGTGAACGATTGCTTATGTTCTGAAATCAGCTGGTTTCTTACCTGTTTTGGATGGGCCCTTTGAAGTCTGGGTCAAATTTCTTGGGCTCTCCTATGAGAATAACAGGGAAAAACTAAATTAAATACCATTGAACTAAAACATTCAATAAAGAAGACCACTCACAATCATGCGGTTCAGACCGTGTTTATCCAATAAGCACAACGTATAGCTAAGTGTTTGCATAACCACTGCTGATCTCCAGTAGGGGAGTTTCTCCGGCACATGCCTGGAAGACGACATTCCAGCAGAGTGAGTGAGCAAGAGCTTCTGCAACATCAAAAACAACCACCTAAAATAACCTACCAACCACCCAAAACACCACAGCAACATCTAGCAGTCAGAACACCCTTGTCTTTTGATTGGGAGTGGTGTTTGCCTGTGCAAAAGTCACGGTGCCATTTCTATCAGAAAGTGACAACTCTACTCTAGCTTTGTGCCATAAATAATAGCACCACACTCATGTTGGTTTGGAAAAAAAAAATCTCCCATTTTCAGCCCTGGAATGAATTCTCTCATCACAAAATGGAATGTAAAGGGCAAGCCAAGTAAGCTAAGAGAGAGCATTTCCATGCAAAACATGCATGCTTTTACTGTACATTTGTTGCTGCTTGTCAGTTAGCATCTAGTGCCAGGGGGTTGCTTATAAAATAAGTCTCTGTCAAATGTATGAAATGCTGTGCTAAACAGCAAGTGGACAAAAAGTGGAGTCAACTAAGCTCAAATTACTCAGCTGGAAGTATTTGAATCATTTTGCCATGCTTAAAATGTCTGAATTCCACTGGCTGCATTAGAAAATAAATATAAATCCAAAATGGCATGAATTACAAAAGACTGCTCAAGCACATTTTATTAAATGTAAACCAAGCGATATGGCGATCAAACCAAGGACAAAATGTATTTGGGCCCAATCTTTTTTTTTTTTCCCCAAACCAATTTGAAACCTGTTGCAGTTCCTTTAGCGCAAGAACTAAAATATCCTTCCATCTCCTCCTTGGGACTCGAGACCGGTGGGTCGAACAGATGTAGTTCATCTCCAATCACTCCACCGGCCTCGCTCCTGTTCCCACGTCTCTCGGCCCCGCCCCACTCGTCACAATCACTTATACAGAGATTCATAAATGAGGAACACCACAAACAATGCGTTATAATTTGCTAACACCCAGGTATAAAAAATTAATAAAATAAAAACTAATTACTATTTTGTATCCATTTAAAAACTCATTTTTTAGTTATTCAAATTGCTTCGAGTATAAATTTATTCATTAACCTGGTGAAAATTTGGCTAGTTTTATACACGCTCATATACATGCATACATACATACATCTAAATACATATAATTGTGTATTTAAAAAGCATCCAGCTTATTTACCATTATACAAATTTATTGAGTTTTATGCATGACTGAAGCATAAACTGCATTAAAACGGTTTAATCCTAATTGATTGAAATTTTATGCATTTCAAATACATAATTAACAGAATGCAATATCAAGTTTAGTATAAAATAGATCAGTAGATAAAACAACAGTAAAGCAAGGGTGAGATGCTTTTTTTTTTTTTATGTAAAAGTAAATGTTGGTTTATGGTTGTAAGGGTCATGGTTGTGGATTAGTTAAAACCTAAACTAATAAAAAATAAGACAAAGTTGTTGCTATTCAGCTTTATAAGTTAGTTTGGCCTCTTCATTACAATGATTTCATCAAACTGAAAATGACGCAGTGGATTGCTAAGATGTAGGGAAACCCCAGGCACTTAATGGGAAGATACTGACATGAGAATTCCTACAGTTGCGTGTGACTAAACATCCACACCCTCCGAGACAGACATTCAATGACCGAGTTTTAGTTCCCTGGCAGACCAGGGTATTGTGAAGATAGTCAAAGGCCTAGTAAGACTCTAATGCAAAAATCCAAAGTAGTGCCATTAGAGCAGCTTCAAGAAACTAAAAAAAGCCTTAAAACACAGCCGCTAAAATATCTGGACACAAACGTCTGGACACAAAACTAGCCTGACTGCACAGAAATACTCTATTTCATTAATCATACAAGAGGACATAACAGCACAACTTTACTTGTGGTAAGCTGTTCAATGTGAGCTTCAAATGGCTTTTCCAGAAACCAAACCTATGAAAACAGATGCATACTTGTATATAAGACGAGATGCCATCAAGTGACTTTACCGTTCTTTTTGTAAGCTCCTTCCTCCACAGGCATCTTTCTGTTCAGTGGCTCTATCTGATGATCAGATATTCCTTCCTCACGGTTAGGCTGGAAAATGGTCTTTCTGCCCACAATCTGATTTTACTTCCTGAATTCAAGCAGGAAAACAACCTGCCACGATTAAAAACTGGTTCAACCAGTCTAGAACAGGTTCAAGCTGAACTAAACACCCCTTTTCAAGCAAGTAAATATTGGATTTCCCTCGTTTGATCTTTTTAAACTTGGTTGGGTCTCCTTTCTGAACGGTTTTTCCTCATACTTTGTCTCTGCAAGATTAAATGGAGCAGTTGTGTCTCTAGGGATCTGAGCTGGTGTGATGACAATGACACTCGTTCAACTCCATTCATGCTACCATTTTGTTGCGTAGGTTTCTCTTGAACCTTCCTAAACTGCATTAGCAGCACGACTGAAACAATTTGAACAGATACAAGATCTTCCCTTGCAGCTCACACACAGCCTGATGTGCAGTTTATCAGTGTGAAAGCAAAGAAAAAGAACTTTGTTATTTACACTTTATCTAGAGAGACCAGTTTATATGTAATGGCACTTAATGGATTTATATGACTAAAACAAGCCTGAAACAAAGCATTTGCACTTTCATAAATGTAAAGTTGAGGTCAAAAGTGTACATGCACCTTAAAGAATCTGCAAAATGTTAGCTAATAATAATAATAATAATAATTATAATGAGGGATCATACAAAATGCAAGTTTTTATTATTTAGTACTGACCTGAATATTTCAGATGTTTACATATAGTCCACAAAAGAGAGAAAAAAAAAAAAAAAGTCTAATTTATATATATATAAAAAAAAAACAACAACCTGGTTTAAAAGTTTGCATATGCTGGATACTTAACCGTGTTGTCATCTGCATGATCCACAGCGGTTTTCTTTTTCCTTTATGTTTTGTGATGGTTGTTCATGAGTCCCGTTGTCTGTCCTGAATAGTTAAACTGCCTGCTGTTCTTCAGATAATCGTTCAGGTCCTACAAATTGTTTTTTCAGCATTTGTGTATTTGAACCCTTTCCAGCAATGACTGATTTTGAGATCCAGCTTTTCACACTGACGAAAAATGCTGCATTAAGAGCCAGGGGTGAAAACTTTAACAGAATGATAATGTTTCTTATTTTGCCTAAATATATATATTTTTTTTTAGCATTTCAGAAGCTACAGAAGACACTTGTTTCACAGAAGACAAAATGAAGTTCAATTTACTCTGATCTTCAAATTCAAAATGTTTTGACCTAAAACACTTGACCTGAATAGCTCTGAATAGCGGAGTCTGATGGTTAAAACAAAGTCAACTGTCAGTTATTAAACAAGATTTTTGATAAAGATGATGAATATTTTGTATTCATTATTATGGCTTCATTAAGGATTCAAACCAATGATTAGAAAGAGTGCATAATGAGTCTGATAAGGATTAATTTACAGAGAAAGTGTACAAAAAACTCAGTCCAAAAAGTTGCCCTTAAAATAAATGTATACTGTACAAAAAAAAATTTAAAATAAAGAGAGCAAAAGGAAGAAATCAAATCAACAACACTTCCATTTTTTCTTAATCTCTAAATGGAACGAAAGCTACTGTAAGCAGTCCATTTCCTAGACTGAATACAATAAGATGACGTCTAATTGTTAGTGTACATCAAGCTTAAACTTTTCTAAAGTCACTGTACAATTACGTTATGATATCAGAAGTGACAGGGTGAATTCTTGTTGTCTGAGAAAATGAATTCATGAATTTCCCAAAGTTTTCAGTAAACCACTGCAAGTAATCATTACTTCAGAACTTGACAATAACAGAAGTTAACTACAACATGCAAGAATTACGTGCAGCCCTACAGCATAAGTCATGAAGGCTGCACTACTCTCAGTGCTCATTTAGATTTTATTATCACCTGGCACAAAAAAGGGAGTACTGACAGTACAATTTATCTAATAAAAACGCCTTAAAAAAACTCCTTAATTTGTTTTATTCCTAAGGAATTGCATATACTGAATGCATTTATGACTTTAAAGCATGTCTGTGTGTGTACGCGTTGCAGAAGCTGCAGCGACAGCGCATTATTGTAACGCAAAAGCACATTAAAATAATGCGCAAGTGTGAAACCCTCCGCTCGCACGCAGATTTCTTTTGCTCAGTTACAAAACCAGAAGCACATGCTCAGATACATGCTGCTCTCGCCCGGGGAGAGTGCGTGCACTTAAAACGTGTCTCCTCTCGCTCAACCTGTGTCTTGAGCACTCACAACCATCTCTTTGCTAATGCACTAGATATTAAATCTTTTCGCACCTTTCTATTTCTAAACTTATCTGTTCACATCTTTAACTGCGTGCAGTGTGAACATTCTGATCCGTTAACATGACCTCGAAAAAATATGCATCACAGACAGAGCGTGTGAACCTGGAGTTAGGCATGTGCCCAGTCTGTTCTGTTCTCGTGCTCAACTCGCCGCAGAAAATCGTGCTATAAAGCGATTTAGCACATGCTCAAATCATGATTTTATTACGATTTCGATTAATCACACAGCCCTAACAACAATCACATAATCTTGCTCTTTAATTGTGCTCTACTCTAGTATCGTGTTAAAGGGATACAATTTAAAAATTTGGTCATTAACACTTACCCCCATGTTGTTTCAAACTCAAAAGCTTTGTCTTCGGAACACAATTTAAGATACTTTGAATGAAAACTGGGTGGCTTGTGACTGTCACATAGACTGCAAAGTAAATTACACGGTCAATGTCCAGATAATTATAAAAAGCACCGCAACACAAGAATGTGCGGTTTTCTTTCAAATCAAAGCATAAATACACGTAGAAAACTTGTCCTTGTAGCGCGGCTGACACAGAATATTGTATGCTGCCTGCTCAGCTCATTCTCTGAAAATGGCACTACGGAGTGCAAATGATGCAGAGAGCAGGGCTGGGGTGTAACGAAATGCATGTAATAGCGTTAAGCATGTAAAATGAAAAATACAAGTAACTATTTTGTTATAATTACATTTTAAGTGAGGGGTAACCAGATTTTAGATTACCAAAGTGATTAATTTTAATTGTAATGTAATTTCTTAATTTAATACTTAAGTAGACAGTCTGGGGATTAACCAACACTGTAAACCCGAACAGAGAAAATAAAAAAATAGTTAATTTCACTCAAATAATAATGAAGTTCATTGGACTTAATTGAAATAAGTTCTGTAAACTCAAAATGCTGTTGTAGTAAGGTGAACTCAAAATGATTGCGTTTTCTAGTTCCCAGCATGCCTTGCATCAGCCAACAAGGAAATTAAGTGTAGAAATTAATTATTTTGTGTGTTTTTACCGAGCGCCAACCTCCCGCTCTCCCTCGTGAGGCCAATAAGAAAGTGACTAAAACTGCAATTAATTGACTGGCCGCTTGAGTCAGTCCCATAAACTCCTCATGTCAAAATGCCCAACTTTACAGCAAAACACAGGTTTACAGCCTGGTTCAAAAATTATTTAGTCTAAATAGCAAATTTTGCCCTTCATGACAACTGTGAGGGTGGTGAATTTTTTTTATTACTCATCCGTTTAAATTATATTAAGACTTAAAGTTCTGCATAATTAAGGGTGTGGCCACTTGAGTGACAGTCTCAACTTCTATAAAGAATCTCTTTGGAGACTTTAGTCTTTGCAACTTTACCAATCTTCTTTATGCACTAAGAGCTTGTAACACTCCAATGAGAAATGAATAGAAAATTGCATCATATGACCCCTTTAAGCATTTCAATGTATACTAAAGTATTTAAATTAAGTTACTAAACCAGAATAATATAATGAAAAATACATTACTCATTACTTTTTAAAGCTTGTATTTTGCAAGCTGTAGTTAAATAAATTGTAAAAGTAAACTTCCCAGACCTGGGAGACAGACACAGAGACAAATTGTTGAATAAAGTTGTTATTTTGGTTTTCTTATTGCACAAAAAGTCTTCTTGTCGCTTCATAACGTTACAATTGAACCATGGACTCTTCTGATGACGTCTTTCATACTCATCTGGACATTGACACTGTTATTTACTTGGCCGTCTATGGGACAGTCACAAGCCACCCAGTTTTCATCCAAAATATCTTTAATTGTGTTCCAAAGATGAACAAAGCTTCTATGGGTTTGGAACGACATGGGGGTAAGGGATTAATGACAAAACTTTGCATAACTCTGCCTTCATTCATTTGTATGTCCATCTACAGTATAAGTGTTTGGGCGGTTTAATATTAGGATTTGGTCTAAAAATCCCCCAACACCCCCAGATAAAATGAGTTCCCATGACTGTTCATACACAAAACAGCTGCGTGGTTTAATATATCCTGAGGCACAGCTTTGCTCGATTCTTTTGACGTTTTTGCAGCTACACAATGAATCTGTAAACAAACCAGCACACGATTACTATAAAATTAACACATTAATATTTCAGCCATATGAAAGCCACATGCCCAGTATTTATTTTCCAACCACCAAATTTACATTAACTAGAAAAAAAGTTAACTACTTTATGGTCAAAACCCGCAATGATTGCCACAGTGTTTTAGCCTTTTATGTTTGTTTCGGAGTAAGAAAGTCACAAGACACGAGGTTCCTCCTAAAAAAAAATCCACTGACAAAGCAAATAACGGGAATTTAACGCGTTGCCTTACTAACAAAACACTTTAAACACCACACGATTTCACTTAAGAGCCCAAAACATCTTTCTTATCAGATCTGGGTTATGTTGTTAGCGGCGGTGACGTTCAAATCTAATTTCAAGTTTATGTTTGGAAGCATTAAAAACCTCAAACCGCCAACTTTAACAACAAACACTAGCAAATGTTAACCAGGAAAAACTTACCGTATTTTGGCTTCTCTTCCATATCCATCTCAGATGAGCGTGTATTTACCAACTGTGGAGAACTGGGGCCCGTTGTTTGTGCGTCACTTATTATCGTTACATCTGAGATGAAATATCATATCATCTCGCTATCCCGG
Organism: Carassius carassius; assembly: GCF_963082965.1. Lineage (NCBI taxonomy): Eukaryota > Metazoa > Chordata > Actinopteri > Cypriniformes > Cyprinidae > Carassius > Carassius carassius. The sequence goes on along the minus strand of NC_081763.1, from coordinate 29,781,559 downwards.
ATCTAGTTAATGCGGTTCTTCGAAAGCACCTGCTGTTGATGATTGTTTTGGCTGCATTGAGTAATCTGAGATAATTGCGCGTTCATGAGCCGGTTTAAAAGGGGCTATATCAATCCTCGAAACCACGAAGAGCAGCGCAGTGATTGGCTGGAGACAAGACAGCAACGTAATGACATCATATAATTAAAAAAAGACACCTGTCGAAAAACTTGACAAATTTTTTGACTTTTATAAGGAAACAGCCAAGCAAACAAAGCTACGTAGATGTTATAATAGATAAATGAAATGTGCACTGTTTTTGTTTTATTTACATTTTTTACATGATTCCCAGTTACTTATATTCACGATTTCTAATATTTGTACAGGCTTTACATTTTTATTTAATTAGCAATTCAACCATTTGATATTTGAACATTTTTGTTACGTGACAGCATTAATTAAAGTTTCTTAAGGGTCAAAATCATGTTATCTGATCTCCTGGTTTAAGTTTAGGGAACATAAAATATAATCCAAGATCATGCCAAATCGTCAACAAACAAATCCAGCTAACAACGAACTGCAGACTGAGCACACCACTCAATCCATAGGCATGAAACTAAAATCTTCCCTTTTTATAAAAAGATAAATATTTTTGTAAGGATTTTATCCTTACTGAGAAAAGTTCAAGGTAACCTAAATGTATGTCCGGTTGCTTAAAATGTCTTTACACACTCTAAGGGTGTAGATAGTGTCTGTTGCTCAATGAGATAAAATATCCTGGTGTTGGTAAATTCCCCTTTTGTTAAAATATTATTGTTCCCCCTCATTTTAGCCCACCCCTGTATACATTAAAATTGTGTGCATGTGCAAAAATAACAAGGTGGAAAAAAAAAACTTATAGGCTACTTAATGATTTAGGCTAAAAGTATGTCCATACGTTTGTTTGTAGTTTAAAATGTTTGTGATTACTATGTTTATGCTACTTGTACTAAACTCTTGGATTAATTTGTGTGGTTTCATAATTATAATTTCATTTTCAGAAAGTAATGAGAAATAGAGCATTTAACTTAGAGAAACTTAGAAACACTAGAAATATTTTGAACATGCATAACCTTAACATAATTTCTTATACTTTCTATAATTTTGTTTGAATTAAACAGGGAATTGCAGGGTAATCTGCACAGACCTCATCACAGACTATCAGGGCAGCTGTTAAGAGAGATTGACAAAAAAAATAAGGGATATATAGATATTTTAGACTTGCTTGCGTGTTTATTTTCATTGAATCAGTGCTGTAATGCTAAATGAATGTTATTTGTATAATGTGAAATGGTTTGTAAAAGCAGTCAAAGAATGTGTCTTATGAAGATCACATATACAGTGATAAAGGGATAGTTCAACCAAAAATGGCAATTCTGTAATCACTTAATCATTGTAAAAATGTCACCGTATGGGAATACCTCTCGGTGTGACGAATGTCTGAAGCCCTATACCACCCCGCCAATCCTATCGCATGCGTACGCATTGTATACCTGAGTGCCGCGCGCTATTTCGCTCAGATTTCATGAACTGAAGAAATGCTATCAAGGTACGGAACGGCCGGGACTGCAGCATCTCGTTCCCTATTCAGGGAACCGTGGTTACATACGTAACTGAGATGTTCCCTTTCATAGGTCACTTCGATGCTGCGGTGACGTCACCATATGGGAACCCTATACCATAACGCCTGACGTACCTGATAGTTGGAATCCAAGGAAAGCATCTGCTCAAGCGGACAGAACCCGGGAGCCAGGAGCCATCCTCACATCCAGACTGTAAAACTTGACAAAAGTGCTCAGTGAGAAACATCCTGCCGCAGCACCGACATAATATATAGAAGAACCACTGAGAAAGCTTGTGATGAAGCCACTGCTCTCATGGAATGAGCTCTAACTCCTAAGGGTGAAGCGAGTCCGCGTGCCTCTATAACTCTATAACTAACTATATCCGGTATAGTTTCAAAGGGCTCAAACGGATGCCCTGATAAACCTTGCAACACAATGGATAAATCCCATGAAGGAACTCGCACAGGGCGGAAAGGCCTCAGCCGTCGCGCACCCTGTATAAAACGAGAGACCAGCGGAAGACGGCCCACTGAAGCACCATCTATATATACGTGGTTAGCTGAAATTGCTGTCGGGTAAACTTTCAGAGTGGCTGGCGTTACTCCATCAGAGAAACGGTCTTGAAGGAACTCCAGTACTGAAGCCACTGGGCAGTAAACCGGATCCTATTACGAATTCCACACCAGGTCGTAAACAGTTTCCATTTGAAAGCATATAAGCGTCTAGTAGAAGCTGCCCTAGAATTCATTATAGTCTCGATGGTTTCAACAGAAAGACCGGGACATATTAACTCACTCCAATCAGAGGCCACGCCCACAGCTTCCATAGATCTGGCCTTGGGTGCCAAATCATTCCCTGTGCTTGCAATAGTAAGTCCTGTCTGAGGGGAATCTCCCATGGAGAGCCCGCTAACAGACTGACGAGGTCCGCAAACCACGGCTGTGTGGGCCACCACGGAGCCACCAGCAGCAGCTGCTCCACTCTGTCCAGCCGAATCCTGGATAACACCGCTGGAATTAGACGAATCTGGGGAAAAGCATACAAGCTGGTTCTGGGCCAATTGTGAGCTAACGCATCCAAGCCTAGGGGCGATGGAGGGCATAGGGAGAACCACAGTGGGCAATGCTTAGTCATGCTCGACGCGAATAAGTCCACTCTTGCTTCTCCAAATATTTGCCATAAATGGCTCACCGTTTGGGAGTGCAGCCACCATTCCCCCTGCTCCAAAGTCTGTCTGGATAGCAAATCCACTCAGAAGATCAAACGTCCGGGGACATGAACCGCTCGGATCAACAGAAATCTGTTCTGAGACCAAAGAAGAATATTTCTCGCCAGCCTGCACAGGGGGCGAGGGCGTAATCCTCCTTGATGATTCAGATACGACACAACCGCTATGTTGTCTGACCTGAGTAGTACATGACGGCCGATCAGCAGATTCGAGAAATACTGTAGAGCTAGAAAAACCGCCAGTAATTCCAACCTGTTTATATGCCAACTGCGTTGTGTCGCCGTCCATTCTCCGTGAGCTGGGCGCCCTTGACAAACAGCTCCCCAACCGGTCAAAGACGCGTCCGTCGTGACTGTCTCTTGTGAAGCACAAATCCCCAGCCGAACTCCGGCTAGAAGGAATTCGGTTGACATCCATTGTCTTATTGACATAACATACCTCAGTGTCACCGAAATCGTCCGATGTGGAAGACAACGGGGTGAAATGTTCCGGCTTGTCATCCACCACTGAAAAGGGCGCATATGAAGTAAGCCCAGACGGATTACAGGGGATGCTGCTGCCATTAGACCTAAAAGTCAGAGGCACAAACTCACCGTCACTGTGCGACCCACTTTGAAGTGACGCACGCATGACGCGAAAGACTGAGCGCGCGGGAGAGATAGTCTTGCTGTCATCGCGCGAGAGTCCAAGTCTATTCCCAGAAGGTTTTCCGCTGAGAGGAATTAAAACACTCTTCTAGAAATTTGTGCATAAGCCCAGGCTGTTTAGAGAATTCAGCACAAGATCCCGATGGGAGTGTGCTTGAGTCTGCGATTGTGCTAACACCAGCCAATCGTCCAGGCAATTCAATACATGAATGCCCTGGAGCCGCAATGGGGCCAGAACTGCGTCCATGCGTTTCGAAAGTACTCGATGAGCCAAGGCTAAGCCAAAAGAAGAACACAGTATTGATACGCTTTGCCCTCTAAAGCAAATCTGAGGAACTTCCTGTGTCTCTTGATGATCTGAATATGAAAGTATGCATCCTTCAGATCGATCGTGACAAACCAACTGTTTGGTTGAATCTGAGACAGAATAGACTTTACCGTTAACATCTTGATTTTGCTATCTTGAGTGCAAGATTCAAACGGCGTAAATCGTCACTTTTATTATTTTACCAAAATAGCGGCTGTAAAACCTGACTCCATCTGAGAGGGGTCTACTTTTATAGCTTCATTCCCCGCAGAGATGCTCCTGCCGCAGCACGATTTGGTTAACAACCATGGGAGATTTCCACGGCAAAAATGCGCGCCTTTCTGAACTGAATGGTGTCTCCATGACGAATTGTGCGTAACACCCATAGTGAAAATGCCGGGCAAGCGCTACCCTGCGGCCCATAAAACGTAGTGGTTTCCAAGCCTCCGCCTGCAGCGTTCCCACATGCATTAACGTCCGAGCACGGAAAGCTCACAGCGTCCGTAAGCAAGGAAAGCGCATGTGTAAAAGTCACTACGTTTCGTTGTGTCTAATCCTGAAGCGTATCCACGGCAGAATTAAATCCAACAAAAAGAACATCGGGCCACGCCGCTAGCGTGATTACGGCAGCTGTGTGAGCCGTCATAAACAGGCCATCTTAGTCAGCCTCTTGTGCCGTCCCTCAAACTCTGAAGGCTGGATTGTACAGCTTGTCTGAGGGGGCGCTCAAGTGATAGCTCGATCCAATGATGCTCGAGGTGCCTTTGCTGCGAGACAGTCAGTGTTAGAACATGGGGACTGCAGTGAGAGGGTTGGGTGTGCATTAGCAGTCCAACAGCACTCTCTAGTGGAGGGCACAGTCCTTGACGAACAGGAAGGGAAGCGCATGCGTCAAAAACGCTGCGTTTCGTTGTGTATAATCCTGAAGCGTATCCACGGCAGGATTTAATCCAACAAGATAAACATCGGGCCACGCCGCTAGCGAGAACGCGGCAGCTGTGTGAGCCGTCATAAACTGGCTGTCTTAGTCAGCCTCTTGAGCCGTCCCTCAAACTCTGAAGGCTGGATTGATCAGAGTGTCTGAGGGGGCGCTCAAGTGATAGCTCAATCCAATGATGCTCGAGGTGCCTTTGCTGCGAGACAGTCAGTGTTAGAGCGTGGGGATTGAGGACGAGAGGCTTTTGCCGTCCAACTCAGGTTTTGTAATGTCGGCGAGATTAGCCAAGGTGGCGCTCGACCGTTAACATCCCCGTATAGAACAGTTCACTGCTCGGGCAGTATGTTTGGTAGCACTTAGTGCCAAATCTGTTGCCCCCGCAGCTTTTTCACAGCCTCCGGTTGTAATATTTTTCTCGTTAAGAACCGCCATAAAGCGAAGTAAATTTGCCGAGATTAAACGCGACTCGACACGCCTTCGACGAGACTTAGGCCACAGCCGAGTTCGGCGCGATCCGTTCGGCTAGAGAGTTCGTCCACAGCGGCATCGCTGTATAACAGCAGTCCGCCATGTCAGCAATGGTGGCGAAACCTGCGGCGTTCGTGACGTGCGCTGATTAAGGCTGCTTCCAGGACCTCGAAACCTCTTGGTGGAGGTCCGTGAAGAAGGGTAGCGGCTCACGGGGGGGATAGTTTATCCGCCACGCGGGTAACCACATTCAACAGCTCACTGAGGAAGGGGAGGCGCGTTTCTCCTGTCCGCCCCGGAGGGAGAGAACCGCATGTGCCGGCCAGAGCCTACGCTGAGTCCGAAGCCGCGGTGGACAAACATAGTTTGTAAAAGCAAATCTGCTGATTAACACACTCGAGTGGGGGAGAGCGAGCAAAGTGGAAAAAACTCCAGGGCATCACTGTATTATATTCCAAGCCGCACACATCGCCCCAAATAATAAACCCATTATGATAAACCCATTATACGGTTCTTACCTTTCGTTGACTCATCGCGTCCGCGAAGAGGAGTTGAACACTGCTCGAAGAAAAAGCCGCTGAGAACGCGAGATGGTTTCCTTAGGGCACAGATGATTCGCTTTCCTGAAGGAAATGAAATCTGAGCGAAATAGCGCGTGGCACTCATGTATATGATGCGTACACATGCGTAGAGCGGTGCTTTGCGCTATTAGGCCAATAGGATTAGTGGGATGGTATAGGGCTTCAGACATTCGTCACACCGAGAGGTGTTCCCATACGGTGACGTCACCGCCGCATCGAAGTGACCTATGAAAGGGAACCATTTTTAGCGATTTTTAGCACTTCCGTTTCTGACGCGCAGACTCAAACTAAGCTTGATGAAGTCAACAACCTGTCTGACAGATGTAAATCTTCTAGTAGCTGTGAGTGCAAACTGCCATCGTTAATCTTGCAGAGACGGCGAGCTTGAGCGGGGAGTTCTTTGGCGTGAGTGAGCAGGAGTAAGTATTCAAATAGCAAATAAACTGAAAATGTGTTTGTTTGTGAAAATGTTAACTTTTTACATTTCAAAATATATTTCAAATGAAACAATTTGCATAAGTTAAAACATATATGAAAATATATGTTAACATATTTACATATATTTAACTTAAATATATTTATTGGGCCAATTTCAAATATTTGCATATATTCCAAAAATATATTTCAAATATATTTCTTTTGTGTATGGGATATGACACACACACCCATATGAATATGCACGTAAAGACATGTGCATGCACAAACACACACATTATGCACATACACTCCCTATATTAAAAAATATATATGATTGCCATTCATTTAAAATAAACCTGTTGTTGTGGCATTTCACTTAGAGTACAATTAGTTTTTGGGCTTTCTGAATTGCAGGTGTTTGAGTTCGTGACCTATGGTCATGACTGCAGCTGGCTGCTGATGAGGCCGAAACCAGCACATCCAGTGCATTTAATTACAATTTACAATATTTTATATATCATCTATATGGACAAATTATAATCTATATTTTACTTATAGCATTTTATAGAAAATAAACATGATTGAAATCAGATACTCTTACTGTACGTTTACTTAAGTAACGTTATGGTTTTCAGGTAACGTTACTCTTTACACCTCTGCTTAGGCCTATATAATGATGATTCAAAAATTCATAATCTTGCATTATATAGATGGAGAAAGTGTATGTGACAAGTGGGGCGGGACCGAGGGACATGGGAGCGAGGCCGGTGGAGTGATTGGAGATGAGCTACACCTGTTCGACCCGCCGGTCTCGAGGCCCACGGAGGAGATGGAAGGATATAAAACTGGAGCGACGACAGTGAAGGACGAGAGAGGACCAGGCCTGGGATTTTAGTTGTGTTTTGGTTTTTATTTTGTGCGCACTAGTCGTCCGTGAGGGGCTGGTGCGCTGTTTTGTGCTTATTTTGAAATTAAATGTTATTTGATTGTCCGCCGGTTCCCGCCTCCTTCTTCCGGATGAATATGAAAGGTTTTATCATTACAGTGGTGCCGAAGCCCGGGAGAAGGAGGGACGCGCTGCTGAAGATCCCTCGCCACTGTGGTGAATCCGCGGTGCCATCGAGAAGGCGAGGAGTGTGCCGCCATGGACGCTCGAGGCGGTGGACTGGAGCGAGTTACCGGGGACGGGCGAGCTCGCTGCCGACCGCCCACGATAGGGAGGGGCGGCTGCCTCCGTGAGGGAGCGGAGGAGTCAGCGCCGTTCGCCAGGGGGCCGGAGCCGGCTGCCTCCGTGAAGGTATCCGGAGGAGCAGGGAACGGGGGACTCCTGCCGGCTACACATCAGAATAAACTCACATATGTCTGTGTGTGTGTGATTTTGGAAATCAAATCGTATTGTATAGTAATAACATAATATAATAATATTATAATAATTATATATAATATCATATTACGCTATATATAATTACAATATGACATCTTACATTAAAACATTATAGGCATGACAAAAGAAGTGGCTAAAATCGACTTTTATTATTATTATCGACTCTGAAATTATAGCCTATTTTTGGATTGTAATCGTTTGCCTTTCTGCAGTACTTAGTCATTTTAGTTAGTTAGTTTAGTTAGCTTATTTTGAACACACACACACGCACACATAATAATTTTGTGTGTATATATATATATATATATATATATATATATATATAACAGATAACAAAGAACATGTACAATCATCCAAAATTATTAAAAGTGATTCAAATAGCACATGCACACATCTACATCAAACCGAATAGTAACCCAATCCAAAACAGACAAATATAATCCCAGGAACCATACTGTCAGTATACAATATCCCCTCGAGTCATTTTCGTATCGATTCAATATAGGCTGTTCATTAACTAACGTTACATGATTTCATCTCTTCACGTAAAACATTTGCCCATAGGCTAATATTCAAATAATTGTGAGCTAGGTGTTAAATCATGCAGTTTTGGCTAATAAATCATGGTCAAAAACACTTGAACAAAAAACTTTTTTCTTTATTTCACGTTATGTAGGCTATGACATTTTGTAGATGGTTTCCGACCAGGATGAAAGGGATCACATTCATCTTCAAGCGTAGATCTGTCAATAAATAAAGGAACGTTAACCGCGATTGACATTGAGATTTTTCTTACACTGCCTGTATAATTTCCTGATAATTTCTCCATTCCCGGTCAATATACCGGCCGTTACCCATACTTCATTATTTAATGAAGTAGATAAATTATTAAAGTTCGTGGATAAAAGCTACTTCATATGTATTCACTTGCCACATACCGAATTATTTCCAATTCCCCAAAAACGTTGTTGAAATATTTTGTCCCGTTGCTTTTATGGACTCTATATGTATGGGCTTCTCTCTTGACGTCTCCCCGATTGCCTGCGAGCTTCTCCTCCTGTCTGTACGGTAATTTCTCTACTGTGCGACAGAAAGTCTAGGGGTTATGACGCAATCGTTAGCCTATTTTTACAAAAACTGTTTCTACGGGGCCATAATGTAACATAGAAGGTAATGGAGCCCTTTATACATTGTCATGTATCTTTAGAAATAAATAATGGACAAATTGAGTCTTCAAACGCCTCAGATGTAAAGTTATTCGCTGTCAAAGTGACGCCAAAATGAATGGGAGTCAATGAATTGCTAACGCAAGTGAAGTTCTGCTACAAGATGGCGGCACGCGACCGACTTCAACTTCCGGTCGACTTCCTTCCCGCCTGGGATGTCACAGATCTCGTGTTATTGTATTCTATCGATGATTGGCTGCATTGTTTTCCTCTTCCGCACTCATCGCATTAGCCTAAAGTCCTGAGTTCTGCTCGAATAAATCCGTGATTAATAAACTACAGGTATGTGAAACCCACATCTGTACACATGACAGCACATATGAGTGTTTATAAGCTTCTAGATTATCAGAATCAGAATGAGCTTTATTGCCAGGTATGTTGTTTTCGTGACAGCAGCTCCGCAGTGCAACATAATGACAGCGACAAAACAAAAAACACAATAAGGAATAAAAAATACAAATACAAATTATTATAGTCTGCTTGACTGACTGCGCTCTTGGTCAGTTTTGCAAACTAATTTCCTTTCGATTTCAAATTCTCTATTAAAGTAGACGTGTTCGTATAGTATAGTATACATATAGTATAGTATGTATAGTATAGTACAGATAGTATATGTGAAAGAAGTTACATAATTACAACAAGTGACAACTTGCCCCAATCTTAGACTTAAAAAATGTGCCCTTGTTATCGTAGTTCAGCAGTTACAGTGTACTTTGACTATGACTTTACTTCATCTAAATGATTAAGAATGCAATAATTGTTATAAAAGCAGTATGCTAATGTTGTTTTGCATTTTTTTTAGCAACTTTACAGGAACTGAAGAAAAACAATGGAACATCAGCGTAAGTTTTGTGTTCACTCACACTTAAATGCACAACATTTGAAATAATATTGGCACAGATTAAATTTGCTTGACCTAATGTTGCTTACTGGTTGATTTGATTTTTGGTTACCATGTACTGAAGGTGAGAAAAGGTTGAAATCTGTCTTTGCTAACTGATTGGTATTTCATATTTCCGCAGATGCTGAGTTCGTGGACACACACTATGAAGCTCTCCTTCAGATAGTTACATCTGTGATGCCCATCGCCGATAAGCTGTATGAAAGCAGAAAGCTTACCTGGGAAGCTTATTCGAAGATCACAAAGGCCACATCTAAAAAGACTCAAAGGAGAGAGCTCCTAAACACTGTGAAATCTGGAGGACCTGCAGTAAAATCTGCTTTTTACAAAGTACTGCAAGAAATCAAGCCTGATGTCATTCAAGAACTTGAAGGTAAAGCAAGATTGGGAGGAAAAAATGAACAAAGCAAAGTACTTAAACCTTATGTATTTTCAGCTTTTATCTTAAATTGATTTCGCAGGGCCATCATCACCGACAGACATGGAAAAACAGGTCACTGAGAACAATATCATCAGGTGGAACCTATCCTCAATAAAGTACAAGAGCAAAATAAAGGAGCTCTGGATTGATTCCTCCAGGAAAAAAGTCGGGAACCTTTATTTTTCTAAAAATAATAAATACATTATTGGCTCTGGAGGAAGTGGGACAGTGTATCTTGGCCTGAAGGAAGATGGCACTGAGGTAGCCATTAAACGAATAACCAAGGACCAACAGAAAAGCAAATGCTTTGAAAATGAACTAAAGCATCTACGAGATTTGAATCTTGAGAGCAAGAACATTGTCAGGTACGTGGACTTAGCAGAGGATGATGACTTTTATTATCTTGCACTACAGCTTTGTGAATATGATATGGAGGATTACATGGAAAATCTTCGTCAGCAAGAACAAAAAGACAAAGACGCCACTTTGAGAAAAATAGTGAAGGAGATTCTTCTTGGCCTTCAAGTTCTTCACCGTGCTGATGTGATACATCGTGATATAAAGCCTGGAAATGTTTTGATAGGTATTAAAAAATAAGTTTAATTTCTGCTTTTGTAGCTTTATAAGTTACGGAGCCTCACACATGACATGCAAGAAAAAATAAATAAATTGTGTGCATGATTACTATTTAATTCCCTCGATTTGCTAAATCGTGCGCTCAATTAACTCATTCGTTCTCTCGATTTATAAATCAAGCAAACGATTAGTACATCATACACACGATTTAGCCTACTATTATTTTTTTTCCTGTATGCCATGTGCGGAGCTCCGTAACAAGGGATTCATCAAAGTAATGTTACACTTTGTATTTAAGGAGACTTAAAACTCTGTAACATACTCTCACCAGATTCAGGAAAAAATGCAAGGTTGGCCGACTTTGGCTTAAGTCGCAAACTGGAGGAGGGCAGAAGTACAGTGCATACTGCTAGAGCTGGTACACAAGGATGGGAAGCTACGGAGATCCTGAACCAAAAAGATGCAGTTTACAAGAAGAGCTCAGACATCCAGGTTTTTGTGAAATATCATGAATCAGCTACAGAGATCTTCTAGCTATAGGAAATATGAGTCTTTCGAACTCTAATAAAAGCTAACTCTAGTGACAAGATTATTATTAAAAAAATCAGAATTTGGGTTTTTAATAAAATAAAGTGCATGAAGATAAATAATGACATAATTATTCCTCCAAAAAAACAGACACCGAAAATGCCATTTCTTTATTAAACATTACTAATAAAATGCCACGTGAGACTGGTCCCAGAGTTCAACCTTCTTTATCAGCTCTTGGTATTGTCTCTCTCTCTCTCTCTCTGTCCTGCGGTCAGCATGTGTTTGACGGGCTGCTCTGTTTATTACAGGTTGCTGGGATGTTGGTGTACTACATCCTCTCTGATAGGAAACATCCTTTCGGGGACGTCAAGGATCGTGAGGAGAACATCAAGAAAGGGCAATACTCTTTTGAAGATTTACAAGATATAGTAGCAAAGGATCTCATAGAATGGATGATCAACGTTGAACCAGCAGAGAGACTGACCATTGATGAGGTCCTACGACACCCTTATTTCTGGGATAATGACAGGTGAATAGTAAATGGCGTCTTTCATAGTTTTTATCACTGTGAATGTTTGTTAATCTAGTGTTCCATCTTTCTGAAGGAATATTTCACAGTCGTGGCTATGAGATCGATCTTATGCATGGTCTCCACTGCAAACCCACAATTTCTTTACGTCTTGCCTGCTTGAAAGAGTTTCTTCTGTTTATTTCCAGTTCTTCAGATGCTGTTCTTGCCTGATACTCTGACAGAACTAACTCTTGAGTCACTGCCAGGATCTTGTTTCTAGATTTTGGACTCTTTAGGCTGACATCTATCTTGTGTCTGAGAATCGTAAAGGAATAGTTCACCCAAATATTACATTTCTCTCATGATTTACATCACCCTTATGCCGTTCGTCCATAAGAACCACTTTTATGATGCTATTTTGTAATTTTGAAGCTGGACAGCCCTCATTTAGATTCAATGTATTGACAAATGTGGCCAGAATATTTACGTTTTTTTCCATGCATATCGTGTGTGTTGTGATTAAAGTGCACTTTCTGAGTGTACTCCCTTGTTCTGTTTCTGAACTGACCTGCTCAGTGCCTGCACTTTTTTTTCTTTCCTTCAGCAAAGACACAGTCCTTAGGAAGCTGGGTGATAGGCCTGAAATCCAGAATTACGAGACTTTAGCTAAACTTCGCAAACTCTACATAGAAAACGGACACACAGAGGGAACAGGCGCGACAGCAGCACTGACCATTGTTGAGGCCTTCAGTGAACTGAAAATCGAGAATGAAAAGAAGTAAGTTTTAAGTTTTTGAAAGAACTCTCTTCTGTTCATCAAGGCTGCATTTATTTGATCACAAATACAGTAAAAGCAGTAATATTATGAAATATTAAAATTTAAAATAACTGTTAACTATTTGAATATATTGTAAAATGTAGTTCATTCCTGTGTTGCAAAGCTGACTTTTCAGCATCATTACTCCAGTCTTCAGTGTCACATGATCCTTCAGAAATCATCATAAATAATATTAATATCAATGTTAAAAACAGTTGTGCTGCTTTTATTTTAATGGAAACCATAATAAACTACCATTCAAACGGGTAAGTAAATCAAAACAAAAAGAGAGAAAGGAATATATGAAAGTAGAAAACAGTTATTTAAAAACAATATTCCATTTTTGATCAAATAAATGCAGCCCTTTTAAGCATAAGAGACTTCTTTCAAAAAACTGTTTTGAAAATCTTAATTATTACAAACCTTTGACCAGTTGTGCACGTATTATTAAATTAATTTTATTTTACATGACAGTTTACATGAAATGTGGATCATTTTTCATCCTTTAGGCGAAATGACATTCTTACAATAGTGGGTGAGGATTTAAAAAACCTTTGGAAGCTCTTCAACGCTGCAGAGAAGGTCACAGAGGGAAAATACTTTTCTAATTGGCAATCAGAGGTGAGTAAAACAGCAAGACTCACCTCAACACATCACAGGAGCCTTCCTCTACTTGCTTCGTACATTATCTTGGTTTATTCAGCAGTGTTGGGACTGCTAACAGTGTTACACACTAGACAGTCTGTGCTAGCCAAATGCCATAAACATTGTATTTTTTTTTTATGTGCAGCTTTCAGAAATATGGACAGACATTAACAAAAGGCTTCCAGAGGACATTCTTGGCCTGCTGCGTGTTTTGCGCAACAAATTGGTGCATGCGTAAGTGAGAAAAAAATGTTCATCCAGATCTCAGTTAGATCTCTATTTCTGTCATTTGACCAGTGCTTTAAGTACTTCCAAATATAGCTCTTGAGGGTACCGCCACCTCTCCGTGCGCCCAGGACGTGCTTTTAGCGTACCGGTAGGCTCATTTGGACACCCCTTACCCATATATATATATATATATATATATATATATATATATATATATATATATATATAATAGATTACCGGCACCTCTTTTGGGCCACTTAAATCACTGCATTTGACCCTTTTACTTGTTTCAGTTCGCTTTCATTAATATGGGAATGTAGGTAGTCAAATGTTGATGCATTTATTTTTGTGACTGTAATGCTTCTGTACTGACTTGCAATTAATTAATTCTGTCTCTTTTGTTTCTAACAGAAATGTCGGAAATGAGTTTGAAAAGAAGAAGATTTTTGACCTCTTCCCAGACTTTTTCATCAGTTTACACAGAGTGGCTAAAATCTTGAGCTGGAAATACTGAAGATGCTGAGAGAACATCACAACACGGCACGACTACAGTTTTCACCGTCGACATAAAACTTCTCGTTATTTTAGATGGAGCAGTTATTATTGTCAACCAATTTAAGCACCGTTCTCAGAACTCACTTAACTTCATTCCTACATGAATCACAAATTAAATCTACTTTTTTAATTATTATTTTAATTTCTTTTTTTCTTGGAGCTCACACCTCCCTGAAACAAGTCTCAGACACCAGTGTCTTTTCTACTTTGTGATTTAAATAATAAATATATTTACATAAACAGCATGTATTCCAAAAGTTTCATTTCTAATGTTCAGTTTTATTGTGTTGAGTTATTCTCTTTTACAGTTTTGCATGCAATTATATAGCATAGTTTGTATCACTTAGTTCTTCCGTTAGGATATTAGGTCTATTAGGATATTAGGAAATTAGGTAGAATCAATAAATTATTATTTACTGCCATTTTGTAAAAAATAGGTTATGTAATATCATCAGTTAAGTCAGTTACCACCCACCGTGACACGCTTGTTTCCCGTGGGGATCCCTTAGTGACATGAGTCGAGTCAATGTGTATTTATGCAGAGTCTCTACCTGGACAGAAATACACGACTGTGTGTGTGCTGGTATATTTCGTTTATGAGGACACAAATGTCTCTCTCTCTGTGTGAAATGCAGACTAAAGTCTCAAAATCTAATTGCAAGATAACAAACATCAAAGTCTGCTTTCAGCCTAATTTCAATCTTTGACATGGTCAAAATTAGTCAGTGAAAAGGATTGTTGAATTTTCACAGAATGTTCTTTACCTTATGTAGGATGATTTTATAGTATATAAAACAGTAAATCACCAAAAAAGGGTAACTTGATAATGACATGGGTAATAAAACGTAAACATGGTTTATGAGGACACTTCCCGTGTCCACCTAAATAAAAGGCTGTAAAAAAACCATGCAAAACGGTGTTTTATGATATAAAAAAAATTGCCAGTGGTTTTCTGTAAGGGGGAGGTTTAGGGCAAAAGAAAATAGTTTGTACAGGATATAAAACTATTAAGAGTCCCCGTAAACCACAAATGCAAGTATATGTGTGTCCAAATATATTTTCTAACTCCAGAGAGAGAGAGCAGTTTTGGTCAACAACAAAAAAAACGGATACTTGGGACTAACGTTTCTGGACTAACTCCATGCGGGTAAAAGCAAATTTCATTAATTTTTCTTTCTGCCCTGTTTCATTTAAATGCTTTTTTGAGGCTGCAGGTGCCACACTAAAAATGGCGCCCTGGACTCTCCGTCTCTCACGCAATCATCATGTTCCTCTTCCGGCCTCCATGAGCTGCCAATCTGTAGAGATCCCACCTGTCTAATGTCCTTAGCGCTGTACGAAGAAAGTGTATTATTACTGTGTTCACAGCTCGTCTTGATTACAGGTACGTGAAGTTCTTATCTGATTACATGACAGTTAAACGGAGTATATTATCAGCTGCTGGATTGTACCTGTGCTCCTGGGTCAGCTGCTTGACCTATGGCCAAGAACTGTGACGCTTTAATGTGTATGCATAGATAACGATTAGCTACTTGAGGATTTGTTTACAGTGACTGACACTCTCCCACCTGAAGGAGCATTACCAAATCTGTCATTTAAAACACCGTTGATATCTTTAAGCTTAACTAGTTTTTTTTACAAAATATTTTGCTGATAATTAGTATTTTGTTGATAATGTATCCCGTCATTCTGGACAGTTGTCTTTTATCTTATCTGAAAGGGCCAACCTGGTAAAATAAAGATTTAATAGTAATGATACATTAAAATGTTTTAAGGCATTGTCCTCTGTTTTGATGCATGCTTTGTAATGTACGATTGCTCTCTTTCATGCATTATTTTCCAGAGGCTCACTCATCATGGCATTAAGGAGTGTGAGTCGCCTGCTTGTGAACAGCCAGAGATGTGTCCTCTTTACAGCTTCCAGATCACAGAAAACTTCTGCAGCTTCTCCATGGGGTCAGAACTGCAGTTTGTTGGATTTATGTCTCTAGATATATATAATGATATAATGGACACTTATGCTACCTTGTGTTATTCTAGACCTGTGTTTTGTTATTTTTTTTCAGTGGAACATGACCATCCCTGTCTAGCTGAAAAAAAAACATAACTGTAATCGATATAGTTTTTTGCAATTATTTTCCAAGCCTTCTGAAGCCATTTATTGGATACATGTGAAGAACCGAATGAAAGCAAAGTCTTTATTCAAAACAAATATTGTATGCAAATCATTATGTAGCATGAAGATTCTGTTAATAAAAAGAACAACATACAGGTTTGGAACACCATTAGAATTAATTAATACTTTACATTTTTGTATGAACTATCCATTTAAATGTGATTTTATTTGAGTTTTATGTAATCTTTATCAATGCATTTCAAAGCTCAAGTATAGAATACATTTTTTTTAATAATTAATATTTCATGCATTTCTATTTTCACATGCATAACATTGTAAAGATGCACATGTATAATTCTATTCTATCAGATGCAGAGAAGTCTGGCGAAAAGAAGCAAGTGAAAACACGTATGTTTACTTCTTGTGCAATATTTTCGGCTCTAAATGTGTGAAGATGAGGTGAGCACTAACCTGCATGTCTGTTTATAACCTGTGATATAAACCTCAGCTAAAGCGCAGTTTAACTGGCGGGATGCTTTGGACCTGGAAGGTCTCCTGACGGAGGAGGAGATCATGATTCGTGACTCCTTTCGCACCTACTGCCAGGAGAAACTCATGCCGCGCATCCTGATGGCCAACAGAAATGAAAGTGTGTATGTTCATATTACATAGACAGCTTATAGTTTACAATAGGACTTCTAAAATAGACTTCTAGTAATAGTAAACTAACTGCCCTTTGTTCTTCACTAGTTTTTCATCGTGAGATTGTGTCTGAGATGGGGGAACTTGGTGTTTTGGGGCCCACCATTAAAGGTTTGCACAATATATCATTCCCATATTGGTTAGCATTCAATATTAGAGTAGAGCTGCATGGTTCACTGACATGAAATCAAAATCTACAGTTTAATTCAGTGAAAACATGTCCTGCATGTTTCAGAGTAAAGCTCACCACTGTGTTCATTAATAAAAATAAAAAAAATTAATAAATGAATTAATAAACTAAAAAACGAATGAAATTAATAAACTGAAGCAGCTCAGTTTCGGTTCGCAGTAAATGCTAATCCACACAATCTCTTCTCTGCATCTGCTCTGAGCTTGGGTCACCTGTAATGTATCATGATCACCTTTTTTTTTTTTTTTAATCCAGAAAAATGCAAATAGGTCTTTTTCCCCAATGCAGCCCTATATCAAGAGATTTGTTCACATATATCCTTCCCGTCATCTAGTAACCAATCAGGAAATACAGAGCTGATTGTTTGTTCAAAGTGTAACCATCTATATGTTTCTGTACCTCACTCATGCACACTTCCCTATCAAGGTTACGGTTGTGCTGGCACAAGTTACGTGGCGTACGGTCTCATCGCGCGTGAGGTGGAGCGAGTGGACAGCGGCTATCGCTCGGTCATGAGTGTGCAGTCCTCGCTGGTCATGCACCCCATCAATGCTTACGGCACAGAGGAACAGAAGGAGAAATACCTGCCCAGGCTGGGTACGACCGCAAAAATCAGTAGCCAAACTTTCAGAAAACGTGTTTGCAAAAAATCCCAATGGATCATAATCTTTATCTTTAGATTTTGAGCTGAAGTATTGCTTGTAAGATTCACCCACTGTTGTCTCTGTGTCATGCAGCTCGAGGAGAGATTCTAGGTTGTTTTGGATTGACAGAACCAAACCATGGCAGTGACCCGGGCAGCATGGAGACCAGGGCCAAATACAACCCATCCAGTCGTACCTTCACCCTCACCGGCTCCAAGACATGGTGGGTTCAGCGCAGCTCTTATATAACACACAAGATTTAGGACCACAGTAAAGACAAGCAAAGTTTACAAATGCATAGAACTGCATGGATGAACTCAAATCACAATCCATTTGTACAAAATAAGGTTAAGTAACATTCGCTGCATTTACAAACTGTGTCCACATGGTGGTGTCAGGAGTCTTATTTAAAGACTGCATTCACTCAGTGGACAGTTGAGTGATGACCTATTTTTGTAGGCCAACCCTAAAGTTTGCATCCCCCTGTTTTACTTGACAAAAAGCCAATAGGATTTTCCCTTGGCTTTTGGATTATTCATTATGATAATCTTCAAAAAGGAATTTTGAAGCCTGTAATTGTCAAAGAAAAAAAAGACTACAAATAGACTACAGATGCAACTCTTTAAATCTTTATTTAATAATCATGTTCCCTGAAAGTCAACCGTATTTTCCGGACTATAAGTCACACTTTTTTTCATAGTTTGGCTGGTCCTGCGACTTATATTGTTAACTTCATGTGCGAGGGAATGTATTATCGCGAGAGTCTACGTGACCGGAAGGGAAGACTGTTTTTCCGGTGTGTAGGTTTGGCGGGGTTTGTGAGGGAGGCAGAAAATAAATAACCTTGTGCAGAACCACGTCGTGTCTGTGGCTATTTTCATGGTAGCAGAGGATGGTTTCCAACTATAGAGTACCGCCTAAGCTTGACAAAGCCAGACCATATGAGTGCTGGAAAAATGAAATTAGTATTTGGAAACTTGTTACGGATTTGGACAAGAAGAAGCAGGCACTCGCGGTGGTGTTGGGGCTCGAGGGGCGAGCCAGAGAGACCGCTTTGGAAATACCCGCGAGCGATCTGAACGAAGACAACGGTATGGAAACCTTGCTAGCTAAGCTGGACTCCGTATTCTTGAGAGAAGAAAAAGACCGCGCTTATGAAGCGTACTCTCATTTCGACTCGATTTCCAAAGACAGCGCGGTCTCCATGGCAGACTACATCATAGACTTTGAGCAGAGATACAACCGCATGAAGAAGTACAACATGACCCTGCCTGATGCTGTGTTAGCGTTTAAACTACTGGACACGGCTTGTCTTGAAGAGAAGAGTAGGCAGCTAGAACTTACAGCGTGCACGGATTTAACATCTTCAAGCTGCACAGACCTTTCAGATTTGGTGATGGTCAGGTGGTACACTCCAACAGAAAGGTAAAGCTTCCCGCTAAGATCGGACCAACAAAATGTCACATTGAAACGGAAGTTGTTCCTGTTGATATTCCTTTACTGCTGAGCAAAATGGCTCTAAAGAGAGCAGGAACTGTTTTAGACATGGAGAATGACAAAGTTGTCATGTTCAAGCAACCAGTGCCTCTTGAGCTCACTAGTTCGGGACACTACTGTGTCGACATTAGAGATGGTAATACTGAAGTGGACACCAATAAAAGTGAAGTCCTTGTCATCACAGCAGAGATGTCTACAAAAGAGAAGCGTAAAGTTCTCCTGAAGCTTCACAAGCAGTTTGGCCATGCCTCTGCAGACCGGCTGCAGAGGCTTATCCTCAGCTCTGGAAATACTGACAAAGACTGTCCAGTTATTCTGCAAGAGATCATCCGTGACTGTGAGGTATGTCAAAGATATAGCAGGACCAAGCCCAGGCCTGCTGTTGGTTTGCCTTTAGCCTCAAAGTACAATGAGACGGTGGCAATGGATTTACATGAGCTGGAACCTGGCATATGGTACCTCCACATCATCGACCATTTCACACGCTTCAGCGCTGGAAACATTGTGAGAACAAAGAAAGCCTCTGAGATTGTCAACTCTTTCATTCACTCGTGGATAAGTGTTCATGGTGCCCCAAAACGGATATACTCTGACAACGGTGGCGAGTTCAACAATGAGGAGATAAGAGAGATGGCAGAAAAATTCAACATTGAGATGAAGACTACAGCGGCATACAGTCCTTGGAGCAACGGGCTGCTGGAGAGACACAACATGACTCTGACTGAGATCCTCCTGAAGGTGAAAAGGGAAAACGGGTGTGGCTGGCGGATTGCTCTAGACTGGGCTCTAATGGCCAAAAACAGTATGATCAATGTGTCCCAATGTGTCCACAGTCCTAATCTTCCCTCCGTTTTGGTTAATAAACTGCCTGCTCTAGAAGGCACTTCTATGAGTACTAGAGTAGGACAGCACCTAGCAGCATTGCATGCTTCCAGAAGAGCATTCACAGAGGTGGAATGCTCAGAAAGAATAAAAAGAGCTTTACGAAAGCAGCTCAGGCCTACAGATGAAAAGTATGAGACAGGAGACAGAGTGTACTACAAACGAGCAGACCGTACAGAGTGGAAAGGTCCTGCTGTAGTTATCGGTCAAGATAGCTCTGTAGTGTTTGTCAGACATGCTGGTATCCTTGTCAGAGTACACCAGTCCAGGCTGAATAAAGTTAATGCACAGGATGAGGATACACCTGTACTACCTGATATCCCTGAAAATAGTAAAGAAAAAGAAAATGTAATACACACTGATGTGTCAGAGAATTCAGATGATGAAATGACTGTTAATAGAGAAGTGCAAATCCCTGAAAACACAGAAACAGATGATAGAGAAGATGTGAGACAAACTAATGAGACAGAGAGGGATGCTACTAATACAGTGGGTTCCACTGGTGTCAAACTGAGAACAGGTCAGACAGTGACATTTACAAACAGAGATGATGGTACTAAACACACTGCCAGAGTTTTAGGCAGAGCAGGGAAAGCAAAAGGGCAATATAGAAACTGGTACAATGTGCAGTATCTTGAACCAAATGGCAGCGAGAGTCAAAAGGAAGCTTTAGACATGTCACAAGTTGATGATCTTCTCACTGAATGTGAGAACACCGATGGTGATGTACTTATTACCAAAGACATCTCTTTTGATGCTGCTAAACAGCAAGAGATTGAAAACTGGCAAAATAATAATGTTTACGAAGAAGTCACAGACAAAGGTCAGAAATGTATCTCTACTAGATGGGTCTGTACGTTAAAGGAAACTTCTAGTGGTGTTTTGTTTCCAAAGCCCGCCATGTGGCGAGAGGTTTTGAAGAAGTCAATATGCATGAATTACAAAAAGATTCTCCCACAAGTGCATCAGAGTCACTCAGGCTGCTGTTGGCTGTTATTTGTCATTACAAATGGCAAGTGAATTCTATGGATATTAAGTCTGCTTTTTTGCAGGGAATGGAACTCTCAAGAGACATTTACATTCGTCCCCCACTAGAAGCTAGCGTGGACAATGTGTTGTGGAAACTAAAGAAATGTGTGTATGGACTTGCAGATGCTTCCCTCTACTGGTACAACAAGGTCAAAGAACTCATGCTGAACAGTGGTGGTAAAATGTCACGAGTTGATCCTGCAGTGTTTTATTGGCAGAATGAGCAGTCTGAGGTGACAGGAGTACTGGCATGCCATGTGGATGATTTTTTTGGGCAGGTTCAGAGCATTTTGTAACTAATGTCATCCCTGTACTTAAATCTGCATTTCACGTGGGTCGTGAAGAGCATGAGAGGTTTTCATATGTGGGGATGAACATTGCTACTGTGGGTGGTGTAGTGCAGGTGCATCAGCACAGTTATATTGAAAACCTACGACCAGTTCACTTACAGGCAACACGTGCTGTACAGAGAGAGGCCCCACTAAATGAGAAAGAAAGAGAACAACTCAGATCCAAAATAGGACAGGTTCTGTGGGTTGCTAAACAAACAAGACCAGATGTTATGTTTGACACATGTAGCCTAGCATCCAACATTAAGAATGCTATTGTTCAGTCCATACATGAAGTGAACAGAGTGATCCGTAAACTTAAGTCAGAGAAGGTAACACTTAAGTTTCAATACTTGGGCAACAGTGATGATTTGAGTTTGGTGGTATTCAGTGATGCTTCACTGGGCAATCTTCCAGATGGAGGTACACAGGGTGGGGCTCTAATTGCCCTCATGGAAAAAACAGGAAAGTTCTCTCCACTGTTTTGGCAATCTAAGAAAATCAGACGTGTGGTAAGAAGCACACTGGCTGGAGAAACCCTTGCCATGTCAGATGGTATTGACAATGCTATGTTCTTGGCTATGCTCTACTCTGAGCTCACTACTGGTAAAGCTGATCTTAATGCTCTTCCTCTTATCTGTGTTACTGATAACCATTCCCTGTTTGACGCTCTTAAGTCTACAAAACAGGTCACAGAGAAGAGACTAAGATTAGAAATAAGCGGTGTCAAAGAGCTCATACATGCTAACAAAATCAAAGAAGTGCGTTGGTCAAAAGCCAAGTCACAACTTGCTGACTGTTTGACGAAAAAAGGTGCTTCCTCTCTTATGCTTCTTAAAGCGCTGTATGAGGGTGTATGGAAACTGTAAAATCTGGTCCATTGAGCATCTATCTTGGTACAGTTTTTTTTATTTAAATACGCAAACTCACTTAAATGTTACTGTGTTCTGAAAATCATTTTTTTGTGTGACAATGTTTTATGTCAAAATCACCCGTTCATTTTTTTTTATTTAAAGAAGAGAGTGAGATTGTTAACTTCATGTGCGAGGGAATGTATTATCGCGAGAGTCTACGTGACCGGAAGGGAAGACTGTTTTTCCGGTGTGTAGGTTTGGCGGGGTTTGTGAGGGAGGCAGAAAATAAATAACCTTGTGCAGAACCACGTCGTGTCTGTGGCTATTTTCAGGTGCGACTTATTTATCAAAATGAATTTGACATGAACTAAAAGAAATGAACCAATAGAAAACATTACCGTCTCCAGCCGCGAGAGGGCGCTCTATGCTGCTCAGTGCTCTTGTAGTCTACCACTGAAAACATAGAGCGCCCTCTCGCGGCTGTATACGGTAATGTTTTCTCTTGGTTCTAAATAAATGCGATTTATAGTCCAGTTTATGTAACTTATGTTTTTTTCCTCATCATGATGTATTTATGGACAGATGCGACTTATACTCAGATGCGACTTATAGTCCAAAAAATACGGTAGTTAGAATGGTGCTATAAACACAGCAATGCTGCAGACTAGTAAAAGCTTGGGGGAGGGGGGGGGTGCTACTGATAAATTTCACATTGTAGAGTAAAATGTGAAAATATCTTGAGCTTGTGTCAACCAGGTATTTTACCAAACACCCATTCAAAAAAAAAGAAAAAATTAAGTTGGTTTCTGAGTTTTAGGACTCATTCCTGAGGCACTCTACACATGTTGTGAAATGATTTATATTGTGGACAGCAGAAGTGGCAGAGTCTGTTCTGTCATCTTACACTCGCCCCCATCTCTTGCACAGGATTACGAACTCACCAGTGGCTGACATCTGTGTGGTTTGGGCCAAATGCGAGGATGGGAAAGTACGCGGCTTCATCTTGGAGCGTGGCATGAAGGGTCTGTCCACGCCTAAGATCGAAGGCAAGTTCTCCCTGCGGGCTTCAGCCACCGGCATGATCATCATGGACGAGGTGGAAGTGCCAGAGGAAAACCTGCTGCCCAAAGTTTCAGGACTGGCAGTGAGTTACATTGGATGCAGTGCAGTGGCAGTGACATTTATTGGATTTACATTATTACTAGCAGGCAAAGATCTGAAATCAATACTAGATTATGATATATGACATCTTTCACAATAATGGTAACGCACTGGCTTGAAGACGCCAGAGCTATAGTCATTTAGTAATTAGAAATTTTAACTAATGTTTTAATTTCCGATTGCCAAAAAAAAAAACAAGACCATATTGAATGAATATGAATTTTTCCAGTTTTCTTACCCCTTGGGTGAGATTGCAATCGTACTATTTCCTCAGAATATTTCCTCAGACTTTTTAAAAAAATAAATTTTATATCCAAATTGTGCCATTGATAGCAGAGGATTTGTTTCCACGCAAATTAAATCCAACCAAAATCTCTTCAGGCAGATTTAATCCATGTCTTGGACCCCATGGTACACATGTTATCTTCTAAAAAAGCAATATAACAGTGTATTTCCTAACAAATACGAATTAAAATGGATAAGCAAAAAGAAACAAGCATAAAACATGAAATGTCTTAAGCGCCACCTACAGGGATTAGAGATGCAAATTATATGCATGCGCTTTAATATTTACACATAATGCATGTTTTTTGTGTGTATAATAATATATATTTTTTTATTGAAATTTATGAAATAATTAAAAAAATGCTGATATATATTACTCGGGCCAATTGTTGACCATTATTTCAGTCCTTAATTCAGTTCCAAACTCTGCTAACCACCTTGTCAGTGCATAATACAGTAATTTATTTGTTTTAATTTCATATTGACTTTAATTGCATGCTAATATACTCGCTAATATTTTCGTCCTCATTCACCAGGGTCCATTCGGGTGTCTAAATAATGCTCGTTATGGTATTGCTTGGGGGGCTCTGGGAGCCGCAGAGTTTTGTTTCCATGCCGCACGACAGTACACACTGGACAGGTCAGAGCACATCTGTTATTTAATGACCATCTGTACTCATGAATGAGTCACTGGATAATGTGTGGAAGAATTCCAATACATAAATGTTAATGTCAGTAAATTTGCTTGCTTCCAGTTGATTGCTTGCTTGCTAAGATTGGCTGTCCTTGTGGTTAAATTCTTCATGGTTCTTGCAGATGTTGTTTTTCAGCATGTAAGATAATCTGTAATGTTCCCATCAGAATCCAGTTTGGAGTTCCTCTAGCCAGAAACCAGCTGATCCAGAAGAAGATGGCAGACATGTTAACAGAGATCGCCATCGGCCTACAGTCGTGTCTTCAACTGGGCCGACTGATAGATGAGAAGAGGTGAGGTTCATCTTAATTCTGCTGCAGTTTTGACTGGATTTATAGATAGATTTGGATTGTATTTTTGTGAGGACGCAGGTATTGAATGCACAACCAAGAAAGACAAATATTTGGTGCAATTAAAACCTGCCACAGGGTCATGGAAAACCAGGAAATATTGGTATTTTTAAAAATGTGAATTAATATGTTAGAAAATTATTAGCATTATAACCCCAAAGGAGCATTTCCAAGCTTTTGATCGTTGCTCTCTAAACTACAGAGCGGCACCAGAGATGATATCTATGCTGAAGAGGAACTCCTGCGGTAAAGCCCTGGATATCGCTAGACAAGCCCGAGATATGCTGGGAGGAAACGGCATCGCAGACGAGTATCACATCATTCGTCACGTCATGAACCTGGAAGCCGTCAACACATATGAAGGTCAGAGAGAGTGAAGGAGATGTGAATAAAGTGATCAGATCAGGCGTTACAGAGAAACTCTGCATGCCACTGAACATTGATTAATGTCTTCTTTTGTAGGTACCCATGATATCCATGCCCTGATCCTGGGCAGAGCCATCACTGGACTGCAGTCTTTCACGGTGGACAAATGAGCTGCTGTCATGTCCACTGTCATAGCCCATATAGTCCCTGAATGCTTTTAAAGTTTGCATCATTTACCATTACAAATGACTTGAAATTGTCAGTACAATATTCTCTGAATCTGGTGTTTAAAGGTGAAAAACAAATGATAGCAGTATTTTAATTAATGTGTGTCATTTTCATTGACTGTACTTTATGTAGTCTTTGTCAGAGGTCTATTTTTCTATGTTCTCACTAGATCACAACATTTTGAGTGAAGGTTTGACTGCAAGTAGATTTGTAAAGAAATGCACCAAGGATAACAGAGATAAAACGTGCATGTTATTGTTTGTACATTGATGTATGTATGAAATGTTACACAGAATTAACTGCAGTTGAATAAAAGCTGAAATATTAGTGTTCCCACATTGGTCTTCATTGCACAGATTGTACTGAGGGGCTCTAAGGTCTGTTATCAAATCCTCATTTTATAATGGTGTTGTATCTTGCTATCTGTATCTATTTACAGCAGCTCATTTGTACCGAGAAAGCCATAAAGAGAATTGACAGCAGATTAAATGAGTTTTCAATAACTAATGCTATGGGAAAAAGCCTAAATCCTACAAAGCTCAAACCTTAGTTATTGAAACACAAATAATCTGGTTACCCAAACCACATTTGAAGGGGTTTAGAAGAAATGATAGTCAGAGACCTTTAGGCAAACCATGTAATCCATCAAAAATACATTTTAAAGAAACAGACATTACTTTCAAGACATGCAAACACAAATCAAATTAGCATATTAATGTGCATTCAAACTTTCTTTAACATACTGTGGTATTAAAAAAAATTGAAAACATTTTGAAATGTTTGAACAGTTCCTTAAAGTTAAATTACTTTAAAGTAACATACAAAGTGTACTCTTCCTCATGTTAAGTTAGAGTGTGATTAGTTTGGTTGTGTATCTACTGCTCTGTGCTGTGCTGCAGGCCTTTATTGATGGCGGCCAGGGTTTGACTGGCTCCCTGTAGCTCCATACTCAGCTGACTGCTTCTCTCCAGCACCTCCGACAGCTCAGTGATGCTGGCCTCCATGCCCTGACTGTGCTGCTCATAATACTCAAACATCTGCTCCTTCACCTGCTGACACATCTCCCTCACCTGCACAGATACGAACAACACTAGATCACCCAAGACTGTAAATATGCTGAAAATGTACTCCATCTCAGGTCATCCAAGGTGTAGAATATGTTTCTTTATTGGACATGCTATTCACAAGACATTAATTGATGGACTGGAGTCGTGTGGATTATTGAAATGGTATTATAAGCTGTTTGGACTCTCATTCTGACGGCACCTATTCACTGCAGAGGATTCATTATTGAGTGATGTAATGCTACATTTCTCCAAATCTGTTCTGGTGAATAAAGAAACCCATCTACATCTTGGATGGCCTGAGGGAAAGTCAATTTTCAGCAAATGTTCAATTTAGGTGAACTGTTCCTTTAAATGTCTAAATGTACAGTGTTTGCATTAAAATATAAAGGAAGGTTTTATATATGTTAGGCCAGTTGTTGCTGAGCCATGCTACATAACTACTTTTTATGCACATATGCAATCCAAACAAAGCAAATGCTCGTAGCTCCTTTGGAAACCATTTGGATTCAAAGTTTCCTCAAAAAAAAAACTAAAGTTAACCCCAAGACCACACTTCACAGGTATGAGGCCTTCGAAGTTTGTACAACTTGTTCAAAAACATATTCATCAACATAATGAATATTCAGGCATACATCAGATCGCAAAAAAAAAAAAAATAGAAAAAAATATCTTGAGATTAATAATATTCTACATGTTCCTGCTTGGCTTAACTAAATGCCAAATCCTGTTTCATTTTTAAGCATACTGTATGTTTTATGATATTCTGATACGTCTAAAATATTCAGATATTATGCTTGTATTATTTCAGCCAACTACATTAACTACTTAAACAATATACATTAGTCAGGCACTACTGTTTCTTCTGTCTTTATCTATTTCTTTTTACATTTTTAGTACCTTTTTAATGAGCTTTTCCTCAAAGCTGTTCATCACATGTTGGTCCATGGCCCGTCTCTCATTGATTCTCTCAATAAGGTCCTGTGCTTTCTTTCCAATCTCATCTATTTGTGAATTTGGGGGAGATAACACTGCTGCGTCTTCCATAGTACTGTTACCCGGCGAACTTCTTGTCGAGGTTTTTGAAACACTGATACCCGAGTCCTCACTGTTATAGGGTGAGAAATCGGCAAAATGTCTAAAAATATTTTCAAGCAACAGTTAAAAAGCAAGAATACGTTTTCTGTTACTGGCTCACCTTTGCTGCTCATTGCTGTCATTCAGGGTAACAAATGAGATAGTTTCACCCGTTGAGTTAAAACCATCATCTGACATCTGCACCGAAAAGAAATTCACTTTAGCAGCAATACTATTATCAGACATTTGACCACAGGGTATAAAATCACATGTACCTTTGAAGAATGGTGATGGCCAGATTTGGGTGTTGACTGCAATGTCATAGAGCCTGAATTTCCAAAGAAGTGCTGAGCCATGGCTTTAAAACATAATAAATGACACATATGTACACAGGGCTTAAAACTAACATTTTGCCACACCTGCCAATGGCCGGTGACATGATAAAATGTACCGGCCATGAAACTCTTTTTTTGCAAAAACAGGCAGTTATTACTACTACAATGATTAAACATATTTACAATGTTTCTAATTTGTCCAGCTGGTGCGTTTTTCCTCAATTTTCCATATTAATAATAGCCATTCAACACTGAAGTATAATTGAAATCCATTATTTTCAAAATTTAATAGGCTCTGAATTTTTTTTACTTTTAAGTGATTTTAAAACAATCTTCACATAAACAATATTATATATGCTTAAACTATACAGATTGATCTTTATTCAAGCTATTACAGTTTATCAGAACATTACAAGGATTTCTCTTTTTCTTTTGTTCTTTGAATTACATCAATGACAGGCTTTAAAAGGTTTCACTTTAAAATCTGCGCTGTCTCTTTAAAACCTGATGCACATGACACGGACACATAACTCTTGACGGTCTTTTAAGACTTTATAATTATTTAAGAACACGTTTACAAGGTAACTCGCCAAAACTGCGTATTAAGACACAATTGTGTGTGTATATAATTCCGTTATAATTCGTAGAAGTTGTACCCGCCAACTGGCGACTGACACTTACATATAACGTTACGTTACTCGCCAACAATGATTTGTACTCGCATTTGGCACTTGGCAAATGTTTATTTTAGGCCCTGTATGTACAGATTAACATGACAGATGCACTGTATAGTACATATAGTACATACACACATTAACATGGGAATTAACCTGCATCATTGTACAAAAACCTAGTGATTTCACGATATTTAACACCGAAGTACGTCAAAGGATACTATGACTATCGTACATTTAATTCATACGGTAACGTTACGTAATAACGTACAATTTCGAATTAAATCAAGTCAAATTTACGTTACAGGTTTAAGCTTCGTGTTTAAATTAGCATGTTAAATTATCATACTGTAAGTTAACTAACGTTAGCTCGTTGCTTTGCAAATCAAAATGACTTAAACTTACTCTTTTCAAATGTGTCACCGTCGAGTAATGTGTCTGTGTGGTTTTTCTAAACCGTAATAGTAACAAAGTAACAAATGGGTGGTAATTTTGCTAGTTTTTTTTTAGCGGAGTTGTTTAGCCTACAATTTACGAAAATCCACAGCGCGCAATGATGCACGTGACGTGCACGCGCCGTGTGATATTAATTACATATCGAGATTAAAAAACATTTATAGGCCATTTTCAATGTAATTTATTTCTAAATAAATAAGTATTAATAAGTGATTAATAAAAAAATAATAAAATGTAATAAATATAGGATATGTCCAGTAACCCATGGTATTTTTCTAAGTGTTGTGTTAAGACCATACA
Source organism: Carassius carassius (assembly GCF_963082965.1). Classification (NCBI taxonomy): domain Eukaryota; kingdom Metazoa; phylum Chordata; class Actinopteri; order Cypriniformes; family Cyprinidae; genus Carassius; species Carassius carassius. The sequence continues at coordinate 29,752,363 of NC_081763.1, read as the reverse complement.
GTCTATGGTTAAGACCAACGGAGTCTCTCTCTCTCTCTCTCTCTCTCTCTCTCTCTCTCTCTCTCTCTCTCTCTCTCTCTCTCTCTCTCTCTCTCTCTCTCACTCACTCTCTCTCAAATCCTCCTTCAATTTACAATCCAACTACAGTGAGTTTTATAGGAAGACCTAACTTCATAATTTGCACTACCGTCTCAGGTCAGCATCTCAGGAGCAACCATTAATCCGTAAATGGAAATACATTCGGGCTAGGCCTGACTGGCTCAGAACATAATGGACTGTAATAATGAGATGAATGAGTGTCAGAGGACACAGATAATCCCTGCTGTCGCTGAGCCAGCTGGGACAACCAGGAGAAAAGTACAAACATTTGCACCATGTCCAACTTGTAAATAATATAACTTAATGACAGTGTTGGGGAGTAACTAGTTACATGTAACGGCGTTACGTAATTTAATTACAAAATTATTGTAACTGTAATTAGTTACAGTTACTAAGAAAACATGAGTAATTAAATTACAGTTACTCATGAATTTTTTTACGATTACAAAGGGGATTACATTTGAATATTTACCCACATCCACGTACAGATTTAACTGATTTCTTTCCCAAATTGCACTGACTATTCTGAGACATACCGCCCTAATAATTTCTGGGATGCGGAAGTACAGTCTGGTTCGTAGAATCCAGTCATAAAAACGAAATGCCTAACGCGGACGGAATATGCCACATTTTGGATGACTAAATCAAAAGTAGGTCAGTTCACTTGAATCAAAACATGACATCGACTACTGTCTGTTAATATAAAGCCCCAAAAATGCAATATATGACTTGCACATTCTGCGTGTCTGTGGAAATCAGGCGCGGACTGGACACCGGGAGAACCGGGACAATTCCCGATGGCCTGGCAGCCGATTTTGCCCCACTATTTAATATCATTATTGTATAATTGCCTGCTGAATGTACTAAAGTGATCATTTGCGAATCCGCCATTTGATAATTAAATCTCTAATAAATCATGAATTGTTAGTCATGACTTGCGCGCTCTCCGCGCCTCCGCCAAACGGTTTGGATCAGACTCAGAGTAATCACTGCGAGAGAGAGAGAGAGAGAGAGAGAGAGAGAGAGAGAGAGAGAATAGAGTGGACTGCTGGAGCAGAGAAGTAGAACTCCTGTTCAGGGTTCCAGGTCAGTTTCATCTGTAAAGATGCTTTTTTGTCTTTGTTTTTAGGATGCAGCAGCACGTTGCTCATCAGTCATCACTCAAAATACTATTAAAGGACATCATTATTATCTGTTGTAATGTTACATTAGTAATTTAGCTGAAAAAAAAATATTTTTTCGATTTTTTTATAGGTTTAGGGGGAGCTACGACAGACAGCAACACAACCCTTATTAAAAAAAATTAACATTTTAATATTTAACTATAAATCCAGAGAAAATGGTTACTATTGTTTAACTGTGATAACCAAAAATGTAAAATCTTTTTTACAAATGTATTTATTTAAAAATAAATACAAATCCATTTGCAAAAAAAAAGGTTATTTTACTTTTATATAGGCTAATAAAAGCATGGTAATATTTTGTAAGGGAAAAACATGACTCGTGTACAGTATTAAGATTTTTCTATAAAGATATTGTAGTATTGTAGAGAATTGTATTGTAAAGTATAGTTTTGTTCAATCTTGAGTATTAAAGTCATGAGAGAGATGGATAACAGGGCAAAATAAAGAGACTGAAGAGAAAAATGGAAGTGAAGGTGCAGTTCAGGAGAGAACCTTTAATTATTTTGCATGTCCCCAAATTAAAGATTTAAACCTTTTTTTATGTCAGGTCCATACAAATAATAGTTTTGTCCATGAATTTGTTTGTATGAGTTTGAATTTTCCAGTCTGAATTTTTTTCCCAGTCCGCCCCTCCTGTAAATTAATGGCAAAGACATGGTTTCATTTACTACACATAGGCCTACTGAAGCTTGCAGTGTTTTCAACCTCTGCTGCCTCAATATAGGAGTACACGAGCACATAAACATAATTTCTAGAACTGCTCTGTGTCACTTCATGTGCATTTTACTTATTTTGAGAAAACTATCATCATATACAGAGACAGCAGTTTAAAAAAAACACCAATGTTTCATGAGTTTATTACACAGAATACGTCACATGCTTATTAGATAACTGTATTTAAGTTGATGTATATGCTTTTATTTATTATTCTTTAATTTTCACAAATTTAGAAAAGTAATCAAAAAGTACTCAAAAGTAATTAGTTACATTACTTTAATAAAGTAATTGAAAAAGTTACACTACTATTACATTTTAAACAGGGAAACTTGTAATCTGTAACCTATTACATTTCCAAAGTAACCTTCCCAACACTGCTTAATGATTAGCTAACATGAACAATATTGTTTACAGTATGTATTTTATTATCTTTGAATAGTTCAACCAAAAATAAAAATTTCCCACCGTCAGGACATCCAAGATGTAGCTTGGCTTGTTTCTTCATCGGAACAGATATTTACCATTATATTACTTGCTCACCAAGGGATCCTCTGCAGTAAATGGGTGCCGTCGGAATGAGAGTCCAAACAGCTGATAAAAATTTCACAATAACCCAAAAGTTATTCACACCACTTAAGTCTATCGACTGACGTCTAATGAAATGAAATGCTGTGATTTTGTAAGAAACAAATCCATAAAATAATTTTTTACTTCAAACCATCGCTTTCATCTAAGAGTTATGTTAGAGTCATAAGAGTAATATTGATTCCTTCTGTGAAAAAGCTGTGTTGTCTGAAACAGAGGACAAATATGCACAGATCATGTTTTTGTTTACAATCCAAAAAAATGCAAAACAGATCTAAACAAATATGTTGGTGGACTTTGATATAAGAGGACAATATTATTATAAGAGAAAGCGTTATTATGGATTGATTGATGCACTGGAGTAAATTACTTGTGTATCATGATATTTTTATCAGCTGTTTGAACTCTTTTTGAACTCTAAAATGTTCAGCAATTTTTCATTTTTAAATGAACTATTACTTAAATGTTACAATTTACATGTAACATTTAAATGTTCATACATGTTAGTTCGAATGCACAATGAATGGAGACCTTGTTTCAACGTTTTACCGTAAAATCTATGCATGGCACTATTTAAGGCTAAAAGGTTTTCTTGTTTATATACACTGCTAAATATGCCACATTTTTACTCTGGTGCGTTTGGTTGTTTTTGAGATGTTAAATGACCCTTGTATTAAAAAAAAAAAAAAAAGGTGCAAAGTCACATAATTCAGAATATTTCCCGAACACTGACTTCTAGCAGGGACACAAAAAAATGTTCAAATGTTCAAAGTCAAACCAGGTGCCAGATTTCATTTAAAAGCTCGTCCTAAAATAGAAAACAGCGAGGGACACAGAGAAGAGAACAGGATGTTGTGAATGCATGATGTCAATCTACTGATGTTTAGAGAGACAGTATCTGATATTAACCCATGTGCTGACACATTATCACAGAAAGATCATATTCATCAGTGTCTTGCACTAAATGTCATGTCTGCTCAACTTTTGTTCACCTCAAACCAGGCACAATTCCCAAGAAGGAGAGTTTTGGGCTAGTTGAACAGGCAAAATTTTAAGATAATGTGTGTGCAAAAAAAAAAAAAACCTACTTAAGTGAAATGCGTGACAACTTGCCCCTGTGCCGATAACCACCTCCCACATAGTCATGTAAAATATGTCCACAGTTGCAGCAATGGCCCTGAGATTTTTCTTAAGAATTTCTTGATATTGATATTGATATTTACATTTGCTCATATAAATATCAGCTACTGCACTAAACTGCATATTTCCCTCAGTTTGGGCCTCTGAATAAAACTGTGGGGTTTTCTCCCTCAAGTATGAGCTCCATATTCCCATATGAGCCATTAAAACATTATGTATAAAAAATGACTTTTTGGCAAAAAAAACCCTTTTTTTTTTAATTTTTTTATCTTTGTTCATCTGCCGTAAGCACTCTTGTGCAATTATTCTTATGATTCTTATTGCAGGGGTCAAGCTGGAGAGCTGGAAATCCATCAGGAAATACACAGGAGATAAAAAGCCTTTCATGCAGTACAACAAAATAACTAACACGGGCTCATGGTCTTCTGTCAAGCTATGCTGATTTTGAAGAGGGCCATTATGAAATCAACAAATCCTGACCTGCACAAGCTCAAAATGGTTATGTAAGAGGAAAACTGCTTAGCTGTAGCTTAAAATTAATTTGACAATATCCTGACAGAACTTCCATATTTCAAAAAATGCCCCCTGATCCTAAATTTAGTCTGAAAAGTGTTTTTTCCGCGTGTATCAATGAGCCCCCTTTACTTTCATGTTACTCTGTGGCAATGTGGTTTGAAAATGGTCAACATAACACTAGTGCTTTAAAAGCTCTAAATTAAGCGTGACACAAACAAAAAGAAAGTCTATAATCTTCATTGTCATAGTCCAGACTATTTACATCCAAAGACTCCATCAAGTCTAATAAGCATCCAAATAAAGGTCCAGCTAAAAGTTTCCATGAAGAACAAAAATAGATCAGATTTCTGCTTTTTTTAACTGTTACAATTTTTTACATATTTTGTTTACTCCAAATAATTTTTTTCAACATTCATGAAAAATTTTCAGCTTAAGCAATTTATTATGCTAATAATTTATTTATATTATGTATTATGCAAGTGACTATCATCATGCATGACTGCAGTAGAAGAACTAATGTCATAACGTTACAAGTTTTGCTCTGTCAATATGAAATGCTACTTATTCTTCAGTATGAAAGTCGTGCCAATATTAAAAAAAAGGTTTGGTGTGTTTTACCTACTCTACTTGATCTTTACGAACAGTAAAGTTGGAAATTTTCTCCAAAATAGAAACGTTTAAGAGACAAATGTAGTATTTTTATCTGCTAAAATATTCGTTAAACAACTGTTTATCACTTTTTATACATTATCATGAACTAAATATCAGATACTTTATAAAAAAAATGTTTTTACATTTTTCACGTCGCCAAAATTTTGGTTTACGTGAGAATTTTAGTTTTTTTTTCTTTGTGAAAAGCGCCATGTAAATAATCTGACTCTGACTTATCAATGGCACGCTGGCTGTGACGTGTCGGACTGGGCTGCTGTCACGCACAGTGATTTATTTTCGCACAAAACAAAGCCAAGATTAGTCTGATAACCTGGAATTAACAAGTGTCAATGAAAAAACAGGTCTTTTTGGAGGGATCGCCATGTTCGCGGAATTCCCGACTTAATTAAGCGAATTAAAGGACTTGGGACGGGGCCTGCGGCGGCATTATCTTCTTCTTTTGGCAGCGGGGTGAAAGGAAATCATCTACCTCTATCCAGTGACGGAAAGTGGGCGGTCTTGGAAATGTACTCTTGGCTGATTGGTAATACTGGAGTCAACCGAGAGTCGCTCGGGCAGTGAGAGGCTTTAGCACCACGGACAGCGCACGGACGCGCACGCGCAGCACGCGCCTGTGAACCTTGGGCTTGTATGAAGACGAAGCTCTGTACACTCTCAGAAGCGAGAATCTGCAGGCACTGAAGAATACATAACTTCAACAATGAAGATGAGGACACAAGTTGCAATATGAATGATCCTGGATCTTAACTGCTCAAATTATCTCACTTTTCCAGATTATTATAAAGCGAAGAGTTTTTAATCAGAAAATCAACAGTCAAAGTTTTTGGACGGATTGTTTGGCGAAAAAAAAGGGCTGGTAATGAATTCTCTCAACGTAACAAGTTTGAATTTTACGGATAAGACTGGGCATGCTTCTCGATACTCTTTTCCAAACGAGGACCCGATGTTCAAAGACTACAAGCCAGTGACCCGAGACCTCATCCCCTTACCAAAGGGGGTTTTGTACCTGTTAATGGCCGCGCTGGTGATTGTTGCAGTCGCCTATGCCATAGTGGGACATCTGATCAAAGACCTCGCTAATGATGTAGTAGGTAAGATGTGAGCTCAGAAACTAATCCTTGTGGATAGCATGTTAGCTGATCAAAACCTTTTCCAGTTTATTCTGCAGAATGGGAAAGCTTTGGCATAATGAGAAAATGTCATGGTATGTTTTAAAGTGCCATGGTATTGCTCTCCAGTATCATCCTTGTACCATGGTATTGCCTTTATACGTTTTTAAGGGGATCTATACAATGTTTTTGTTGCAGGGTATTGTTTTCAGCATAAAGATTAATAAGATTCAGCATAGATCCTCCAAGCCAGGACATATAGAAACACGTGAATCAATAAGTTACTTATTGTAGGGCAATTTGTGTAACATTAATAAGAAACTCTTTAATCCACTTCCACGTCTCTATTTTAGTCTCTAAAGCAAAGGGGAAAAAAGTTTTGACTCAACATTTTAGCATTTTAATACAGTAAAATTACAGTATATCCATATTTAAATTCAAGTAGAATTTCTCAGTATTTTTACACTCCTGTTAAAAGTTTTCTACCTTAAAATATATGTTCTCATCACTGTCTTTTCCTTGCATCGCATGGTAGACTGTGTGCTTGGCCCTAATGAAGACGATGCAGAAAAAGACGACATATCGAGCATCAGACCGACCCGTCTGCCCACGGCTCTGACTCTGTCCCATTCCAATGCCTTCCACGTGTGGGACCAGGATGATGTAGTGATCCCCTTACCATCGGACGACAGTCCCCAGATGAGCCCTCTGCTGCTGGCCGCCATCCCCTACTTCCCCTCCTTTTTCCCCACATCCAGCTCCAACAACAGCCCCTCAGTGCCCAACAGTCCCGGGCCAACATCCCCTATCCCACGCGACGTCTGAGAAAGAACGAAAGGTAAGAAGGTGAAGCTTGGCCACTTCATACGAGTATAGGAGGGGTCAAGTCCACAAAAAACAGGAACATTCAAGGACAAATGTCTTTGTGCATGTTCTTTTAGTGCAGATCTGACTAAAACTGACTCTCCTGTGCTGACTCATATTATGAATCTGATAACATTTACATTCATGCATTTCATTCAAAGCAACTTCCAGTGCATTAATACATTTTACCATTCACACTCCCTGGGAATCAAACCTATAACTATGGCGTCTTTGGAGAACTTCATTGGAAGCCTCTTCGGTTTTATTTTCCAAGGTTTTTGGACTCTGAAAAGGTCACTTTGGAAATACATAGGATGGACTGCTCTAATCATGTTACTTTTTCCTGTTGTGTAAGACGATTTACGGAAGCTCTGTTATGAGCAGTCTTGAACATCATTATAACTCATCCCCAAAAGGAGGATTAATTTTAAAGAACTTGAGCTGAGAACGACTCTGCATTATATATTCAGTTGGTATTAATGACATAACAACTCAAGTCTAGACTTTTCATGCCAGTGCAAATAAACCCAAAATTCTTCTTGATGTCGGATGGTCTCAAAGGAGCATCTCATTACGGGAGCCAGTATCTTGGAAACATGAGATGAGCGGGGCGAAGGATAAAAAAGGAATGATATTTGGACGGAGGCCCAAAGCAACATAAACTCAACAAATGCCCTTGAAAGGGTCGAGAAGCTTGTTGGATGTTTGAATTTTTTTTATTTGTCTGAATATGTTGGATCTAGATGACATTGAATCTTTAGATTCACCATGTTAAGGATGCACTAAAACATTTGAATATTTATTTTGTTCATTTGCATTTTGGAGACCACATGGGGTCGTCCATACAAGACATGTTCTTGCATTGTTTGATCAGTTTTAAATGTTGGTTTTACATACTTATAACATATTCCTGGAGTTATTGTGCACAAATCAGGGCATGCTGTTTAACAGCACGTAAACCTGTCCTGACTTAGATAGGCTTTCCTGTTCCACTACCACAGGGGTAATTCGCCACTGGCAAGATGGAGTACACCCATAATGCACTGGGTTCAATCAAACTTTCCATGAGTGGGATATAAAATGCAATTTGTAGTTTTCACAAAAGCCTCAGGGCTGTCAAATGCATTTTACGTCATTTGGCAGACTTTTGCTGAGTCTAAAAAGCTTGATTAGCATGTTCTGGTGTGTTTAATTAACACCCCTGCTTTAAATGTATGCATCTGGCAGACACCTTTATCCAAAGTGACTTACATTGCTGTAAAGGTATACGCTTTTATTAGTTCTTGCATTCCCTGGGACGCGAACCTGTGACCTTGCTGTTGCTAGCCAGCTACTCAACAATTTAGGCTTTGTTTTAGAAACCATGCACTATGGTATGAATATTTATTTTTGTCACATTATGAATATACCTGTAATACTCCGACTAGATTTCTTTTTTTAACCCAAGAACGTGTGCTGTGTGAACATCCTCATATACTTATAATGCAATGTTTTTTTTTTTGCAAACCTTTAACAGTCCATACTGGTTGACATGCATTAACTAATGATGTTACAAATGATTACAAATGCTGTGAATAAAGACCTGTTCTAACCCTTAAGTTGTTACGTTCAGTAACCATTTTTAAAACAAATATATTGTGTCTACAGGAATAAGAGTTTAGACACAAATACGCAAAAATATAAAAAATACTACCATCTTACATTAAAAAAGTTAATTTATGATGATATCCATACAGGTAGTGATTCGAGCATTGGCTAAAATAGGGCTGTTCTCAGACAGGTTATTTCTAAACGATAGGGGATTACTTTTGACCCGGCCACTTAAGATGTTACAACATATACCCAAGTAAACAAGACGTAATCCTTCACTGTCACAGAGGATTCCCTCGACCTCTCCTCCCCCAAAGAGCGATCAGCGGGACCAGCAGATTTACCATGCGCTGCTGACGGCCCTCTCAAATCAGGATTGTCTTCAAATCATCCAAATTGTTTTTCGGTGGGAAATGTGTCCTGCCTAAACTTCATCGACATCGATGTTTCTGTTCCAGTTTCAGAGCCTGACAATCCAATCTTATCATCTACCTCTCATCCTCTCTACATGTGCTTTATGTAATCTTATGTACTCTCATGCGTGCCAACTACACAAGATGCAGAGAAATCAAGAGATTACGAAGCCTGCAAGCAAATCCTAATGTCCAATTCATTAAAAAAAAACACAACTGTTCAGAAGTGTGGGATCTGTATTTGTTTTGAATTACTACTTTTTTTCAGCAAAAACATTAAGCAAGACATCTGTTTTCAACACTGAAGATAATAAGAAATGTTACCAATTTCCAAAGCAGCTTTAACTCATTTCCAACCATGAGTTTTGCTGAAGGGAATGGAATTAGTGCCACTAATCTCATTTAGTTTGTTCATGGAACTTGACATTCCACGTACAAGTGTCTCAAGGGATACAACATACTGCTTAACATTTACGTCAATTTCAGCGGAAACAGAATCAATGCGGCCAGGAAATAATATTACTTAGAAAAGACAGAGAACATTTAAAGGTAGTCGATTGATGGCAGAAACATCAATCCAATTTGACTCAAGGGGCCTCAGCAAACTTTAAATGAGTTAAATTCTATTAATTCATATATTTAAATAATATATTTTAAAAATAATCAATTTTAATTTCAATTTTCACATCTATAATTTTTTGTTCAATTTCTTTTCCCTTTAAAAAACTATTGTTTTTACCAAAGAACTTACCGTTCGTGAAAGTTCTAGAATCACAAAGTGAATTCAGTGGCGGTTGTAAAGAACAAACTGTTTTGGGAGAAATATCTTTGAATATTGTGACCAATTAGTGGGGCTTTGATTCAGAAAGTTTGAGAACCACATGTTGTGTTGCGTAGCCCCGCCCACAGGACACCGTGAAACCTCATTGGTCCCTGCTCCCCATAGCTACACATTAAACATCTCATGCATTTTTGGTTTCAGCATGGACTGAAAAATGCACAGTAAAAAAAAGTCCTGGTTAATACGATATATTGCACTCTGTAACCAAACACAGAAACAATAAGATCAAACTTAATAAATATTCCACATTTAGTTCAATGTGCTATTTGTCAATTCTATTATTTGTGAAATCTAGCAACTTGAAAAATTAAAATAGTTTTAAAGTAAATCTAACACCAAATGATTTTAAGTGTGCTTGAATATGATAATGCGGCCATGAAAAAAATGCTCAGCCAAAAAGGACACTGGTTTAATCACATAAACTTAACAGACAACCATTAAGTAAGTCCAAATGGTGATTTGAAACATTTTTAATTGTACTTTTCTACAGTATGAGGACTTCAATAGTTTCCATTGCATTCTGGGTTGTGAGAACAAACTGGGTGGCTGTTTTTTTTATACAGAGCTGTCATGAAAAAGGGCAATGGAAAATGACAATAAATCAATTCAAATCATGTTATATATATATATATATATATATATATATATATATATATATATATATATATATATATATATATATAATATTATGTTAAACAGAAGTGGTGCCAGCAGGGATTTCGATATCAGCCGGTGATGTAATATAAGGTCAATTTCACACTCATCATGCAAAGACGTGACTCTTTTCCTCTGCTTTGACGTCAGTCTGTTCAACACGACCCTCGTAACTAATGTCGTTTAGCAAAGTGTAGTTCAGGATGTGTGGTATGGCTTAAATAGACAATAAAAATGCCGCTGAATCAAGAAAGCACAAATGAATCCATATGCTGAGCCTTGTGCTGGTCATTTAAGAGTCCAGTCGACATATTGGGCTGTCGTACACCATCTGGAGGTTCACTTTGTGGCCCACGAGCTCTCGGATGTTGTTGATTCCGTACTTGATCATGGTGGGTCTGAACATGGGTCAAAAGAAAACAGAAACAATCCAGAAACTCTGAGATTTAAAATGCAACTGTTATTTCATATGTGCGTGTCGACGTACCTTTCCAAAGAGAGACCCCAGGCGATGACTGACACCCCCTCAGGCAAACCCATGGGCAGCAGCATTTCAGGCCTGAAGACCCCAGAGTTACCGACCTCCACCCACTTCTTCAGACCTGAGAGAGAAACAGCCAGATGGAAGGATTGTGATGCTGAACTGGCTCAGAAGCGCATTTTTTATTCATCATATTCTAGAAGTTTAGGTTCAAGATCTTGCTGAATTATTAGTAGAAAAATGTCAACTGCATCTTGCTCAGGCTAAATGACTTGAACACACCGCAGGTCATAAATACGAACTTCCCAGATCATAAATACGAACTTCCCAGATCATAAACACGAACCTCCCAGATCATAAACACGAACTTCCCAGATCATAAATACGAACTTCCCAGATCATAAACACGAACTTCCCAGATCATAAACACGAACTTCCCAGATCATAAACACGAACTTCCCAGATCATAAATACCACTTCCCAGATCATAAATACGAACTTCCCAGATCATAAATACGAACTTCCCAGATCATAAATACGAACTTCCCAGATCATAAATACGAACTTCCCAGATCATAAATACGAACTTCCCAGATCATAAACACGAACTTCCCAGATCATAAATACGAACTTCCCAGATCATAAATACGAACTTCCCAGATCATAAATACGAACTTCCCAGATCATAAATACGAACTTCCCAGATCATAAACACGAACTTCCCAGATCATAAACACGAACTTCCCAGATCATAAATACCACTTCCCAGATCATAAATACGAACTTCCCAGATCATAAATACGAACTTCCCAGATCATAAATACGAACTTCCCAGATCATAAATACCACTTCCCAGATCATAAATACGAACTTCCCAGATCATAAATACGAACTTCCCAGATCATAAATACGAACTTCCCGGATCATAAATACCACTTCCCAGATCATAAATACGAACTTCCCAGATCATAAATACGAACTTCCCAGATCATAAATACGAACTTCCCAGATCATAAATACGAACTTCCCAGATCATAAATACCACTTCTCAGATCATAAATACGAACTTCCCAGATCATAAATACGAACTTCCCAGATCATAAATACCACTTGTCAGATCATAAATACCACTTGTCAGATCATAAATACGAACTTCCCAGATCATAAATACGAACTTCCCAGATCATAAATACGAACTTCCCAGATCATAAATACGAACTTCCCAGATCATAAATACGAACTTCCCAGATCATAAATACCACTTCTCAGATCATAAATACCACTTGTCAGATCATAAATACCACTTCTCAGATCATAAATACGAACTTCCCAGATCATAAATACGAGCTAAATAAGAGCTGGTAAATAAATACCAGCTCTTCCCTTAGAGCGAAATCAAAATTACAACTTTGAATTAAATCTGAAAAGTATTTTGTGTATTTAATGTTGACACAGTCAACAAAATTCTTCATAGCCTTGCTGTGTTAAAGTTTTATATAACTTTTTATTATTTCCATTTACATGATCTTTAAATTTTTCATCCAGTTCTTTAGACACCATGAAATCAAAATTGACATTTACTTTTATTTTATGGAATATTGTATTTTTTATGATTAAGGATTTATCCATCTGTGCACATGACAAATTCAGTGCATCTGTGTGTAAAATACAAAATCAGGTCCCATCTTACATGTTTTCTCACTCAAGCGGTTTTTTTTTGCAATTGCCATTTTCTTTTCATGTCAACTTCAATTCCATTTCACTATTTAATAATTTTTCTTCTAAAATTTTAATTCTGAGTAATTGCATCACCACCACTTTTTTAATAATTCGCCTATTATTAGTTATTCTATGCTCACAAAACAGTGTAGAAAATAAAAGACTTCTTGTTTTTAGATTTAGCAATATAAACGATGCACATTACACACAGGTGTAACTTCATAAGGAGAGTTTTACCTTCATGATAGCTGAAGACCTCCATACTTGGCTCGGTGTAGGGGTTGTACGCAGGCTTGAAGCGCAATTTTGTGATTCCTGAAAAAACAATCAAAATCATGATCAAAGCAGTTAGGGATCCAATACAGAGTAATTTACCATGTTTACTAAAAACTTAACGAGCATTCAAGATTCCTCCTTCACTGTAAATCAATAATACTGATTTAAAAAAGGAGAATCTTGTTCCTAAAAAGCAAGGTGTGTGGTACAGTACCTAGTTTGGTAAAGAACTGGTGCAGGATGCCCATGAGGTTTCCCAGCGTGAGGCCGTAGTCGGCCACCACTCCCTCGATCTGGTGAAACTCTGCCAAGTGTGTAGCGTCCAGAGTTTCATTACGGAAAACTCTATCGATGGAAAAGTACTTCACCGGTGTGAACTTCTCCTGAAACATACAACAGAGACGAGTGAGATCTGGACTAAACAGCAGTGACGCTAGCAGTGAGTGTGTTTGTGTTCACCTGCTGTGCGAGTTTATACAGCATACGCGCGCTGACCGCCGTGGTGTGCGTTCGCAGGAGGTTTTTCTGAGCTTCTTCAATCTTCCAGTCATATTTGTACCTTAAAATGGATTTGAAATAAATATAAACTATTGTTTAAAAGTTTGGGATTGATACGATTATTAAGGTTTTAAACCAAGGCTGCATGTATTTGATCGAAAATACAGCACAAACAGTAATAATATGAAATATTATTACAGTTTAAAATAACTGTTTCTATTGTAATATATTTTAAACAAAATAAATGTAATTTATTCCTATGAAATAATAATATATTATTATTTATATGAAATAATAAATAACATTGTAAATGTCTTTACTTTAATGAATAAAAGTATTATTTAAAAAAATTAATATAAACATAATGTCTCATCTTACCCCTGTGATCCGTAACCTCCTTCAGAATGAACCTTCTTCACTCTCTCCAAATAGTCCTGAGGAAACTGCTGAGCAAGGGCTGGGTCTGTGAAATACACAAAATATTATGTGAAAAATGGTCTCTGAAAGGAAGCGGCGCACACTCCTGCAGATACAGTCCTCACCCGAGATGAAGAAGGTGTCGTGCTGGTCTCTGGCTGGGTGCTGCTGCGGCTGGAACAGAGAATCGAAGTTCCAGAAGGAGCTCTCGATGAAGTTATTGGTGGGCATCTCTGTGAATCTGTGGATGAGAGACTTAATGCTTAGGAACATGCTTGGAATCTAATGTTCTCAGATTAAAACACTGTTATGGAGTAGAATGTATGGAGGCATCAATGATTTAACTATTAGCTTCAGTTTAACAGTAATACTATTGTGTCTTCTGCTGATATATGTAGTGATATTTATGTACAAATTGTGATGTTCTCCCACTGCAAACATTGTATTGATTTGATCAAATAGTTCACTAAATTATAACATTAATACCAACATTCTAAGTTATATTTTAGACACAATATTATATTTCGGTTTTATTTTGTCAAAGAAAATTTCCACGTGAAACCACAGCAGAAGTGCCTCAAAGCAACAAAATCAAGCGTTGCTTCATTACTGAGTGAATCAGCTTTTTGAACGAATCAATTTAATGAATGAATCAATGGTGGAATGAATCGGCCTTTGAACAAATCGTTTGAATCAATCAATCAATAATGACTCACTCATTAAGACAGTGACTTGCTGCCACCTACTGGTGGTTTTAGTTTCACATTTAATTATACATTTAAATTTTTTTTACATTAACAAATATAATAAATGTTAATTTAAACGATAAAAAAAACAACTCACAGCATTTGTAAATTGCATTCGAATCACGTCTGAGCTGCATTTAAGAGTCTGTAAATACATCTAAATGCCACTTCTGCAGTACAAAGATGGATTTTGTTTATACTGATTTCATTTGATTGGTAATTCATTTGATAATTTGAACTGAATTTACTGATTAAATGACAGAATTTGACACAAAAGAGGATGCGTACATCTAATAAGGTAAAAAAAGTCACCACCCTGGTAAGAATCTCTGGGAAATCAGTTTTAAGAGGCAAACACTGCCACATAGTGGAAGTTCATTTCTATCACTACTGTGAACACAGAACATGAACACGAAAAGCTATCCATGCAGAGCTTAAAACAGATGAAAGAGGAATGTTAGGTTAAAGGCATGTTATATTTTTAATTTAAATTCTTTACTGCTCCACAAACACACTGACCAAGCATGTGTGAAACTCTTATTTCTGAAATATCATGTTATGTGATAACCGTTGGTTTATCAGCTGAGGCAGAAGAGTGTTATGCACAGATAAAAGACTGACCCCATCTCCAGGAAGATCTGCCTGAACTGCGTCCGGACCTTCATGAGCGGGTGCAGGTGACCGCAGTCTGGAGCGACACCCATCGCCTCGAAATTATACGGCTTGAACTTCTTCTCCTTCCAGTTGCCGCTGAGAGAGAAAAAAAAACAGACTCATGAAGCGTTTCGTGAGACTCCCCTCAAACAGAATTGCATCACTGCTACACGAACTTGTGTAATACGTGAAGGTCCTCTTTTGTTGTTGTCTTTGTGAAACTGATTGTTCTTACCTGGCGATCATCTCTGGAGTGAGTTCGGTCTCTTGTTTGGTGATGGTGGTACTGAAGCCGCTGCCTTTAGTGATCCAGTATGACTTAACCGTCCTGAAACCAATCAATCATCCATATATATTTATAATAAAATATACAAATAAGGAATACATTATATAGTTTTCCCACTGGCATGAGATTGTTATTGAGTGACTCCTATATTAGCCTGAATAAAACCAAAATATCATTTTCAGACTAAACAAACACACTTGATTAAATTAATCAAAACGAAGACCTTCAGCAAGTTAAAGCCGATAACACTGCACTGTCTCTTACACTTCAGATAGCAGTTTACGTTTCTTGAGTTCATTCTTTTCTTTGTCTTCCAGTTTCGCCGACTGTCCCTTCTGCACCAGCTGTAGTTTGTCCCTTACTGTATCCTCGATAGTTTCCACCTGACACACACAAACACACTACATTAATAACACATTCATTGGGAGATAGCGCTTCATTCATTATCTGTGCAGCATGTCACTGACGGTTTTGAAGACTCTCGGTCCTCCCTCGTGAGCTTTATCCAGTCGGATCCATTTGTTCGACATGGCTTTGCTGAAACCAACTTTCCCGCTCGGCATTTTCTAAAAGAATCAAAAGGTACATGAGATATCAGATGCAAACCAATGTATGTGCATCTGTCTACAATTCATAGGATTAACAGGTAATTCTCGCCACTTTAGAAATATTATATTTTACCCAAAATTATCTAGATTATATTTTACATATAGAAAATAAGAACCTGGGGTTTGTCATTTCATTTTATATAAAGAATGTTCTTCAGTTATGTAATTAAATGTCTCTTTGGTCTCTCACCATGAGTTGATTCTGCGGCAGTCCCTCGTCCGGGATGGCGTCGAACACTCGGGCTTCGTGACTGCCCTGCTCCGCGATCTCACGGCCCTCTCCGGTCAGCTC
Organism: Carassius carassius; assembly: GCF_963082965.1. Classification (NCBI taxonomy): domain Eukaryota; kingdom Metazoa; phylum Chordata; class Actinopteri; order Cypriniformes; family Cyprinidae; genus Carassius; species Carassius carassius. The sequence goes on along the minus strand of NC_081763.1, from coordinate 29,736,002 downwards.
CCAGTGTTTGGAGGACTTCTGCTCTGCCGAGATCACCTGAGGACAGGAGTCAGACGGGGTGAGACAGAGAAACAATACCATGTTATATTAAAACATGGTATAGATATACTGATACTCATAACCTAACAGTGGTCAAGAAAAACAGGAATGTCCTTCAATCTACAATAATATTTTTCAAAAAACAGGCCCTTTAAAAGAGGTGCAGCTTGCTTAGGGGTGATTAAAAGAATACAGACAGATAATGTGTGTGTGTGTGTGTGTGTGTGTGTGTCTGACCCTACTGTCCACGACAGTGATCCTTAGTATGTTTGTGTGATTTTATGTAAGTTAAATACTGTGGTATCAAATGTTCACACATTATAATTTGTTACAGTTTAATATTCTAAGATGTTATAATATTCAGTTCCATTACTGTGATGTTCATTTAATTATTACAATTTTGTTTTTATATATGTACACTAAGCTTTGTCAATATTGTATCATTCATGCCAATAAGCCAATACTGAATTGAATAGATAGATAGATAGATAGATAGATAGATAGATAGATAGATAGATATTCTTATGTTAGTCTGTATAATGTCTCATTGTAATGCTGGCTCCGCTAGATTCGAGTGTTGTACACACTGATGATCCGGACTGAACGGCTGTGGTTTGCGCCGGTGTTGCATCAGTCAGAGCCGCGGACAGATACAGAGTCAGAGCGGCGGGATCTGCTCACCTCTCCCAGCGCCTGCAAGCTCTTCACCGCGCCGACGATCACCTGATGATCCACCCCGAGATCCGCGGCCACATCCTGGCTGTCAGTGCCGCCGCCCACCTTCTCCAACAACCGTAAGAGTGATTCCAAAAGCCCGGTGTCAGCCATGCTGGAGTCGCCTTGCGCTCGGATGGGGAAACGGATGTGACGTCACACCAACCGTAAACTTAGTGACAAAAACGCACGACATTACTTTACCGTAAACCACGGAGTATGTAAATATTATTTAGTTGGGGGTAACATTTACAAGAAAATAGCAGTTACCTTTTCAAAGAAGTAACGCCAGTTGCTTTGTTTTCCCTTTATTGACGGACAAATGTCCTGTCTCCATATTGGGAGAAATCGGAACAGGCATTGTGTGCGCTGTGTGAACATGATGTAGTTAGAGACTAAATGGGAATGTGCATTCATTCATCCCACTCGCAAAAAAAAAATTATATATATATATATATATATATAATAATAATAATAATTTAGTATTCATTAAAATGAATTAAGATGAACTAATGAACTAAGAATAAGACACAAACCTGTAATAATTAAATGTTAAATAACATCTTATCTATCCCTATTTTATTAACTAACATCTTTGCTGCTAAGCTTTGATGATCCAGTTCAACCTAATAAGCAAAAATGACTTCAGATAAACTAACAATTATGCTTCTTTTTTTTTTACTGAAGAGTGTTTTGCTGTACAGACGCGAATTTATTTTTCCTAGGTTTAGTCATAACACTGTGGCATGAAAGAGCTTTTACATTTGCTACAAAGAACTTCTTAATTAAGCCCTGCTCATATTTATCACATCACATAACATGTGCATCATATAACGTGAAAGTAACGCAAAAGTAACGCAACGCATTACTTTCAAAAAAAGTAAAAGTAACGCGATTAGTTACTTTTTTTTAGGGAGTAACGCAATACTGTAATGCAGTACTTTTGAAAGTAACTTTCCCCAACACTGATTATGACACTTCGAAACATAATTTTTTTTACATTGTTATTGTTATCATGGGGTCTATAAGCCTTTATAAAATTATGTACTTTAGAGCATTGATCTTATATTTACATTATTGTGGTTGTCATCATTACCAGCGTTTTCAATCATGCTGCCAACACACCTTTATTTATTTAAAATATTTTTTTACACTATTCTTCTCTGCGTCTTCAATCATTGCTTTCACATTTAATAAAAAGCACATTTTAGATCCTGAAACACAAGTTATATTTTCCAAGTTTAAAATGCTTGGTTACATTTTTAATGCCAGATTTTAATGTGACTTTTGGACCAAAGTGACAAGTAGAACCAAAACACCTGGAGAAGATTCAAAAATACAGCAGATGTCAGATATCCTCCAAAATAAAATCCTTTATTACAAACACCACACATCCTTTAAACGTTGCTCGGAAAAATAAAGGTCCCCCACCAAAAACAGTCAATTATACAACAACCTGACACATCACGACTTTCACAATCACATAACAATTTAAAACAACGTCACATGTGCATTCATAATTTAAAAGAAAAGCCTACAGGAAAAAAAATCATGAAATGTTGCATTGTTGTCAAACAGAAGAAAATATAAATAAAAATCATAAAACTAAAGATTTACAGCTTGAGATGGATTCATCTTATATTTGTACATGTCTGAATGGTTAAAATCACTCGAGGACTGAGCATCCCGTCTTATTAACAAATGATCAGGTCCTCACAATGCGTCGCTTTGGGTTTATTTCACTTCTCCCTCATTACGGCAGTAGTTTGTGGGGAGTTCACAGATTTGAACGTCAAAAGAAACATGAAAATGCACTACTTTGCACAGTTTAGAGACTGCTATTTTTTTTTTTAGCTCAGGTGTTCAATAAAAATCAATAACAACAATCAAAACGGATGATGCTCTTTGTTTGGAAATGATGCAGGACTGCACACAGCAAGGCGGGTTTATCGATACTGGTAGTTCATACTGGGATCGCCCCGGCCGTACCCTGCTGGTCCACTGTTATAGGAGGTGGAGCTACCACCGAAATTCTGGTTGGCTCCGCCCTGTGAACCGTAGTTTGACTGATTGCTGTAACCTGTGAGAGACCAATCAGAATTAGTAAAAAAAACTAAACAAATCTACATTGAGCAGTTAAGGATGACAACTATAATGAAAAAAAATTGATAGTCATTCTAAGACCACAGCTATAACAATAATGACTTTTTCTCCAGCTGATTAAATTTGACAGCCAATAAGATTAAAGATCTTCAGCATTTAAAGCAATACACGGTGTAACTTATAATAAACCTAATGTTGGTGTTATTGTTAATGTACTTGTCTTATAGTTTTTAGTGTGAATGGGTCTCAAAGGAACATTCAATTAACTTAAAATTGGTTGAAATTGAAATAGAAATGTATCATTTCATTTACTGCTCACCAATGGTTCCTCTGCAGTGAATGGGTGCCATCACAAAAACATCACAATAATCCACAAGTAATCCACACCACTCCTGTCCATCATTGTCTTGTGAAGTAAAAAGCTGCGTTTTTGTAAATAAATTCATCATTAGGGTGTTTTATCTTCAAACTTTTAGCCCAAAAGTGTTCATAATCCATAATGCATCCACCAGTGAAAAAGTTCATCCCCTATTGTTCGCTCACATCAAAATCAACCCACATAGCTGTTTATAACTGTTTTGGACTGCTTTTGCTTGATCTGTGCATAAGTTTTTCCCCAATCATTTTTTTTTACTGGAGAAAACAATATTATGGAATGGATAGAGCATATTTTAGCTGGAAGCGACAGTTTTAAGTTAAAATGTCTTAATGCATTTGTTTGTTTGTTTTTTAAAACACAGCTTTTTGCTCACACACATTCATTGATGGATGGAGTGGTGTGGATTACTGTGATGTTTTTATCAGCTGTTTGGACTCTCATTCTGACGGCACCCATTCACTGCATAGGATCCATTGGTGAGCAAGTTATGTGACGATATATCTAATGCCGCGTTTCCACCGAAATTACCCAGAACATTTGTACCAGGAACTTTTTCCCCCAGACCTGTTGCTTTCTGCGTTTCCACCGCGGTGTAAAGTACCGGGAAGATTAGGCAAATAGAGTTGTGACGTAGGTTTGCGCGCGTTTCTCAATACAAAGTAGGCTGATTTTGGACGTGCATCCTCGGTAGGGCGGACTTTGTGCATTCGTCTCGGGAGTGTGATGTCCGCGACGACGCAAATCCGGTAAATCTGCAAACAGCAGCGTACTTGATAACTTCAGTCAGCTGACCATGGCTACTGCAATTTTCCTCTCTGTATATTTACAATAAAATAAAGATAGGATATCAAATACCACTGCCTCCTTTCATTTTCATTTAAACATAATAACAGCTGCAGAAATGTACTTAAGTTCAGGGATGTGTGTATATATATACAGCTATTACAATGAAATGAAATATTATATAAATTTGCCTTTTTTATTTTCATTTTAACATATAGATAAATTGAATACAGACCAAAGATAACCGGTTAGATTTACCCAAAACGAATTATATTTTGTGTTTAACCACTAAAGGGAATAAAGCCAGCGGCACATATCAGAAGGTCTAGCCGAGGTGAGGCTGCTCTCGGCGGATAGATGATCACTGAGCTCCCGCTGATCGCGTGGAGCTCACCGTCTCTGAGATCGACGAAACACATTTTTAAATAGGCGCTGTCTTTATAAATAAACCACAGATTTGAGTTTTAAACATCTACATTCTCGCCTTAAATACTCTTAAAATTACATTTCATGACACAATAACAGTAATATTTTGAAAATGATCCGAATAAATGGAGGTTGAACTCAAGCAATGCTGCGTGAACTCAACCAATCAGCATGTTTAGCGGCCAAGTCCCGCCCCCGAAAGTTCCGGAACTTTGAAAAAGTACCACCTAGCCAGCAGGGACTTTCTGAGGGGCATTTTTTAACCTGGAACTTTATTTAGTTCCTGGTTCCTGCGGTGGAAACACACCGAGTACCAGGCCAAAGTCCCTAGTTCCTGGGTAAAGTTCCTGTGGTGGAAACGCGGCATATATCTACATCTTGGATGACCTGAGGGTGAGTGCATTTCCAGCAAGCCTCAATTTTTGGGTGAACTATTTTTGTAACCCAGAGTGTTTTCGTCACCTTCATAGCTGTATTCCTGTCCTCCGGTCACCTGTGAGGGATAAGCAGTGCTGTAGTTGAAGTTTCCACCTCCACCACCTTGAGCCGGACCGAAGTTCTTTTTCTGTCCGAAGCCCTGGCCGTACTGACCAAAGGAACCCCCTTGGCCAACTCCAGGTCCTTGAGGCTTGGTGTTTGGATGCATGGGTGGCTTCTTAGCGGCCGGTTTGGGGGTTCCAGTAGGGGACGAGTAGCCAGCGTCACTCTGATAATATGAGCCGAAACCAGTCGCCCCTGCTGCTCCCCCTGAGGACAGGTTTACACCTGGACCTGATGATCCAGGACCCGAGGCCACCGGTCCACCATTAGACCCTCCATTGTTAAAGAAATCTGAAGAGGAATGATGCAGTAAATGTTAACAGACGGACAATTAATTCTAATTAAATTCACGTTATAAATCTGAATCAACATATTACTGGCTCTTAAGTAGTGAACAGAGCAAAAGTTTTCTGTACACACTTGATACAAAATATACTTTAATAGAACCAGACTAATCCACATTTTCTTCTCGCTTTGAAATAGTAAATGTCTCACACTACACTTCTCATTCCATTCACTTCCACTTAAACTCATGCAAATGCAAGCTCTTGTTAAGATGTTTCACATTTCGCTGCTCTACAAAGTTCAAGTTTGGACCTGAGAATATGCATCACATCAAGACGTGAGCAATAGAAGACCAATATGTCATAGCAGATTTAGAAGAACTCAAACTTTGCAGCATTGCAGGAAAGTGGGGTATATTGTAGATTTTTACAGTTAAGATTTGTTATACATTGAAGAGAGTGGGGAAAAAAAGGGTACTGCAGAGACTGATGTCATATCATGACCATGCACTATCCAAAACAATTTAGCATGCTCAAAATCAGCTAAATACTAATTTAGTTTTGTAAATCAAGCTCTTTGCTATCGGTCTTTGAAAATTTGTAAATACAGACTTTTCTTCAAAGACTGAATATAAGAGGCCAAAAGCTCTTAGCAAATAAACAGAAAAGTGAAAATGGTTTCAATCGTAATACTAGCTAAAATATTTAATATAAAAACATACATTTACACATACCAAAAAAACAAACAAACAAATAAAAAAAACACTTTACAAAACCTGACCAAATAGTCTAATTTAAAAAAAAAAAAATGTAATATAGATATAGGTTTGTAAATTAACTCGGATGTATTGCAAAATAAGACGTTATCCAAAAAAAAAGCAGCAAAAAAACCCCATTTTATTCAATAGATAAAATTCTGATATTTAAAATCTATGCCTACTCTTCAAAAACCCAATTTCTCACAATCAATCACTATTAAAAAAATAAAAATAAAAAAACTTTAAAACATTAAAGACATGGCAATTTATTGGTGACAATTAAAAATCCATCAGGAACATTATTCCAGGAAAAACAACTAAACTGTTGGCAAAATGGCTTATACAGTGACTTGAGAGCTACAGTGAAGATAGTCATTATGAAATGTCAGTCCGCTACTTTGTGTCCATCCACCAGCCAATCACATTGCTCGACTGCACTGATCACGAAACAAATAATACGTCAAAGTGTCTTGCTTTTCTTGATTTCCGTAGGCAGAATCTCCCGTTCACATCCACAGTGTTAGTTTATCGTTGGTGCAGGTGTTTTGAGGTGAAATTGTAGATGATACATCACAAGGAAACGAGTTCATAGTGTGGGTAACCAGTGTTTTTTCCCCCCTCTGTCTCTATTTTTCATGTGTGCTTATTGAAAACATTGGTCGGTTTATGTCGCAAACTCGTGGTAGCCATAGGAGTCTGAGACAAAGTCACCTAAAGGGTGAGACAGAGCAGAGAAGCACAGAATTAGACGTCTTCTGTGTTTGCATGCCATGACAAACGTCACCAGGCATGAGTCAAGGACGTCAATCAGTTATCATCAAGGTCAAAGATAATTTGTGTTTTGTTTTGTTTTTTTTAGATTTCTCTGCTCCGGTCACCCTCAAGAAGGTCTTTCCTCAGAAAATGGCGTTGGCATGTTGGAAACATTTCTCGTTTTTCGCCGAGGAAAGTTTGCGTCCCATGGTACAACAAAGCAGAGAAATGTAAAATCAAAAGGAAAATACAATAGCGGACACTCGCATTATAGACATCATTAACATGTCCTCAGAACTACCAGAGCAGAATTTATTGAGATGAAGTCAAAAATGGCAAGAACTTACGCCATAAGAGTCTTGTGGTTAAAAAAACTAATCAACAAGAATAAAAATGCTCAAAAGTTATAAAAAAAAAGAGAAAAGAGTGGAATCAGTGAGAAATAAGAAAATACTCACTGTATCCAGAGTTATTGCTGACATATCCATACGTCCCATATCCACCTAAAGGGAGATGAGAATATAGAGAAGAATGTGTTTGTTCAAATGCAAGTCAACACAAGTTTTGTTTTATTAGACACAATTTGAGGTATAATGCATAGCACAAGGAAGCCATTAGTTATAAAAACTATTATTTAGGCAAAATTTGGGGTTGCAAAAATTCACTACCTTTTGATAAACTTTCAGACAGCAATAGAACTGTACCTTGATTGAATCCTCCACCATTGTTAAATCCGCGCCCTCGGCCCCTGCCACGTCCTCTTCCTCTGCCCCTGGGATTGATTGCCATGTCTGCAGGTGGCCCACTCGTCATCCCAAATCCAGCAGGGTGCTAAAATGAGCAAATCAGACAATTATACACGGAATATATAAGTGGAGATAATGACGACACTGAAAACAGAAAGAAACAGGCATACCATTGGAGGCATTTTCTTCTTCTTGTTTGCCTCGGAGTTGGAGCCTTCTGGGAAGAGCTTCTCTAGGGCCGCAAGTGCAGCGTAGGCCTTTGCCACCTTTTTATTGGATCCGGTACCCTGAAACTTTTGTCCGTCGATCTCCACCTGAAGAGAAAAGCAGCAGCTTTTATTACTCGATCTGCAATGTGTAAAACTAGAATGTGTGTCAGAGTTCATGTCCTCACCTCCATGACGAAGCGCTTGTCGTGGCTTCCACCGGTTTCAGAGATGAGCTCGTACTTCAGTCCCCTGCGCTTTTCGTTGAGCTCCATGACGGGGTTTTTTCCGTGTTTGGTTAGGATGGGCCCCTGCTGTCGAGCACTCTGAGAAAGCGAAAGAGGAGGAACAAGCTCTTATAAGACTGAATAACACACATTATTAGAGGTTTGGTGCAACTAATCAGTCAAAATTAAACCATAATGAATTTAATTTGCATTACAGGTAAAGTTAGTTATTCAGTGATTCTGTACAATACTGTTTAGAATTTGGGGGTCCATGAGATGTTTATGCTAAAATATATATTATACTCAAGGCTGCATTTATTTGCCTAAAAACATTAATATTGTTAAAAATTATTTCTATTTAAAATAGCCGTTTTCTATTGTTATATGTCTTAAAAAAAAATTTTTTTTAATGGCAAAGCTGTATTTTCAGCATCATTACTCCAGTCTTCAATGTCACATGATCTTTCAGAAATCAGTCTAATTTGCTGCTCAAGAAACATTTCTTACTATTATCAATGTTGAAAACAGTTGTGCTGCTTATTTTTGTGGATACTTTTTCTCTCCTCAGAATTATTTGATGAATAGCAAATACAGAATTTAATTAAAATATAAATGTTTTGTAACATTATGCAAGTCTTTACCATCACTTTCGATCAATTCAACAGAACACGTGCATTCATTTTTATTATTTGCATCATAAAACTGCCCACAAGATGCTCTTTAATTATAAGCCACTATATAGATACGTGGTAAATTAAATCTTCTGTACCTCGTCAGTGGGGCTGTCTGCGGTTGGTGCTGGTTCTGGCTCCATTTGGGTCACAGCGGGCAAAGTCTCCTGTGTGATCACCGGCTCCTCCTGTTTCACCACTTCAGCTGCCTTTTGCTCCAATCCAGTTGGCAGACCCATGTCTTGCAACACCTAGAAAAGGAGTTAAAAACCCCAGTTTCTAGTTTCAGAGTGATTCAGTAAGCCAAATAATTGACCTTCTGCATCACAGTCTCTTACTTTGACAGCTACGTGTAGTTTCGCAGTGCGTTTGGAGGGACCAGAAGCTTCAAAGTTCTTCCCGTCCACCTCTACAGCCATGGTAAAGACCGGCACATGGACAGGCCCAGTCTGAGAGATGAGTTTGTACTGTAGACCCGGCTTCAGCTGATTCAGACGCATCAGGGCATTCATGGCCTGTGGCGGCTCTGCCTTCTCCTCTGGAGCTGAAGCCCAGAAGACAATTTATGTTTTGTGTGCTATGGTATGCATAACTCCACTAAGCAGATTGTGAACACGTGAACAGCATTTACATTTCTTTTGCAATTTCTTCTTCTTCTTGTTAGGATTCTTCTCATCAGTAGCCTCCTCCTCCTCGATGGGGCGTTTCATTGGTGGCACATAGGTTGTGCTGGGTGGGATTTGAACTATCGAGATGAAAGACGACAAAAGTCAAGTTTCTCCTTCAAAATAGATAGATCTATAGATCATAAAGCATACATCAAGTAAAGAAAAATGTCCACTCCCACTCAATTTTACCTGTGTAGTCAATAGGTGTCTCACTCCGTGGTTTTCTGGGCATTTTTGAAGGAAGTGGGTCCATACCGAGCACTTTGTGCAGCTGTCCAAAAGCTGAAAGCCTTAAGGCATGCTGTTAATCAAAACATTTGACAATGTCACTCAGAATGCAAGCAATCGAATGTAAAACTTTGCAAAATTGTGGACAAACCTGAGCACTCTGGGTGATGTCCTCCCGCTGCTGGCGATCCATGTGACCAATGGCATCTGTTGGCTCCTTTTCGCAAGGGTCACAAATGCCTGAACCATCTAAAGCAGAGAGATGCACATTCAAATTCTATACATCTCAGTCAAACATAATACTGATTGGTCAATACAACACAAAAGTAACTACTTATATTTTTTAAAGAGCGCTTTATTGCAAGGGTGCTATAGTGTGAATACAGAGCAGTCAAAATGGTCTCTCATATTGTATACTGATATACTGACAGAGTCATTTTGTAATCTATTTTAGATCTGAAATGCGGAGCTGACGTACCAGCCATGAGGATTCCAGATGCGAGACACTCAAGAACTCTTCGGAGAGCCTCTCCTGCTCCCATTGGCCGAATCCCAGTGCCGATCGCCTTCTCGCACAGCAGCTCTAAGGGCTTCAAGAAACAAGAGCTACATCACATGGATGGCAACATATAAACGTTTCCTAATGCTTTTTATATCAAAAAAATAATTAACAGAAAAAAAAGACTAACGGTTGTAAAAAAAAATTATAATAATACTAAATATTATATCACATTATTTCTCAAATCGTCATGAGGAATCCACATTTTATAATGAAAAGAAATATTTGAAAACTACTTTGAGAACAGCTTACTTTTTCCATGAATGTACACATAAATTTTAATAAAATAAATTAAATTAAAATCAGCATTTTTTGAAGACTATATAAAGTGCATGATGTGTTGATCAATCAATCGCACATCAGCTTTGCTGTGGCTCTTCTAGGAACTATTTTCATTGGCAAAATTGAGCAAAAACACACAAGACAAGTTAATATTGTGTTTTAGACAAAATATTGTCTGTTTAATAAACTTCTAAAGTTTATTAAAGTATAAAATCTGTATTACATTTAAAATCATGCAGATATTGAAGAAAATGTGTGGGTGTGTTAAAAAAGTTAATTTTAACGTGATTTTCTGTGATTAGAACACAAGGCCTTTTCTATTTTAATGCAGCATTGTTTTGCACCACAATATAAATGATACGTAATTTTACACCATCTTTTGTTGCAATTTTTTTAATCTGCCACCTCTATAATCTCGGGTTGTTTGTGTACTTACCCATCCTCGCAGAGGGGCCCAGGTAGGAACACGAGCACAGAGGTCCCTCAGGATACGGATGACAATCACACAGGAGCGTAGTCCATTAGCCCTGGCCTAGAGACAAAAGCAGGAGGGACACAAACCAAAAGTTTATCTCATGCACTCATAATGTGGCACAACACCAAAGCAATAAACAAAGAAAAGGGGCGAGATTTGCAGATACTGAATAATGTGTGTCGATAAGCATTAGCAATGTAGAGAGGGCGGCAAATGGTTTAGAGTTATAAAATAAAAAATTTAAAAAAGCATATTACTCAGTTGAGAAGCTACATATATGACAGAGATTAAGAGAGTAGATTAAAAACATCAAGCTCAAGAGATGAGGAACACAACAGGGCTTGTGTTTGCGCTTGGCCTTCCGATTAAACATTAAATAACAGAACTGATACAAGCGAGAATGTACTACAAGATACTAAATATGGATTTAATCTGGGAAATGCAGCTGCATTTTTAAAGCACTGCAGGGCATCATCGAAACCATAAATACACTTATATGGCAGAAAGGTGCAATATTCCTTTTTGGCATGAATAAATGCTGACAAAGATTTTCTACAGGTACTTGAATTAAATACTTATAATAATGTTCTGTGTTCAACAAGTTTGAGGTAGCATATATGGCTTTTTTTGCAGTAAAAAAAGTTGTACTGTGAAATTATTACAATTTAAGATAATATATTTAACTTCTAATACGCATGTTTATATTATATTTCTTATATAACTTTAATTATATTATTTCTGCAATCAATTATTACCTACGATAAAAAAATTGTTGCATATTTTTGTGGAAAATTATACTTTTTTTTTCAGGATTCTAAAAAAGTTTTTAATTGATATAGGAATTAATATGTAATTTCTTTACAGTCTCTTCTAATCACTTTATATTCTTAATGAATAAGCTATCCATTTATAATTTTTCTATTACTATGCCCGTCTGCATTCCATTAGAACACTATATTTTGAACGAAGTCAAAATGAATTGCGCAAATCAATATTATGTCAAAAAAAGAATTGAAGTTAAATTGCACTGAACCCAGAACATTTCCAAAAGGACAAATCGGATGCAGAAATATTGCACCTGCCATTTGTGCTGATGCATTTAAATTTAAAATCAAGTCATTCAAAAACATCCAATATTAAAATGGTCTGTAAAAGCGGCAGCTGGTACTGGCAATGACGTCTCAAGAAGGTACTAAACAGCTATTAATGCGAAAATACACTTAGTTAAATTAGCCAGGCAGAGGTCAGACAGCACTGACAAAGAGGTCCTTGGCAACGCAATTCAAAACCATCCAGCAAGAATTTGACATTCTACCGGAGGCAAATACACTCCCACAAATAAAATCGACACAGAAAAACATCCACACAAACAACTGAAAAAAAAAGATACAGCTGGAAATAAGGTTTACACAGAAACTAAATAAAAACAAACTCAACTACTAGAAGACAAATAAAGACAAGATGCAAACCTGGAACCACTTGGCGTGGCGGAGGGACGCCAAGGCAGTCAGGCATTTCTGCCTGTCCAGTACATCCGGGGGATCGTTGACTGATAGCGTTTCTATTGGCAGGTGGAATAAGAAGACAAGGTACAGTTTGACCAAGGGGTTTTTCTGTCTCACGGCCGGGGGGGGAGGAGGCAGATAACCCCTACCAACGGCAGTGGAGGGGAGAGGAGGGGGAACCCCCCTAAACAAGAGCAACGCTTCCTGTGCTAGAACACAGCAGGACAGAAATCTACAAGTGGGCGGAGCATCCGGCTCTGTTCCAAACCCAAGTGAGGCTACACTTGACAATAAAAACCATAAATCGAGTCGTTTCCTACTTCCTCCTTTTAACACAGATATATTGAACTTGATTTTTTAATGAGCCTTTTTATAAAAGAATAATTAAAATTGCTTTCAAACATTATTAGAATTTTTTTTTGGTAGGCTAGAGGTTATTTAAATTATCAATTTAAATTTAAACTAAAAAACAAACACATAAATCTAGAAACGTTCATGGTTCATTACAACATGTGCAACTAATATATAGTTAACAAAAATACTGGGTAAAGGTCTATTTTTAAATAGACAGAATCATTTATAATGCAACTTTTGAATTAACTGATAAAATTTACGTAAAATACCACTTTACACGAAAGTACAATATTTTAGATTAAATTTCGCCAACAAAACAATCATGACACTTTGGTTAGTTGTTTTTTTATGCCATGCCAAATTCCTTGGCTATTATCATGGCAAGTCACAATATTGAAATATTATAAAAGAGTATTTTAAAAGCCAATATATAGTTTGTGTTACATAAATAACTCTAAAATGGATTAAGGGTTAACTGTTAAAAATTTGTGTAAAAGTGTTTTCATAACGCACTGGAAAAATTCAGAATCCTGCCAAGACGCACAAATGTAAATTTATGCGCAATGCATTCTGGACTAACAATATGTGATGACGTCCTAGATTTTGCCAATAATTTTCTGCTACTGTCTTCACCTATGATGCCTCAAGATGGCGTCTAGGCAGGCAGCTCACTATGATTTGGAACAGAGCCCTTGTGGCTGTATTTTGTGGCATGAAGGTGTGCAGTGAGTAAATGTTAAAGGGAGGCCCTTCTATGACAAAAAATGTGTGCATCAGTGAGATCTTAGTGCATTTGCGCTTTTCAAGTGACATGGGGGAACCCCTCCCCCTCGCCCCCTTGTTTTTTTTTCTGGGTGCACTGCCTTGCCCCTTCCGAGACAGAGAGCGTCCAGTTGGTCAAAGGTCCAGCGTCCCTAAAATTGACAAACTAGAAGGCTTGACAGAGAGAATCAGATTTTGAACCACAGGCAGCAGTAGTCAGATACACAAGAGGTATGATCAAAACGAGTCCACACTGCAGCAAAACTGATGGCTTGTGATGGTCTAAGGCAGGCGTCACTAACCGAGGGGTCACAGATAGGGCTAGGCTTTGAGATCGGCCTCAAGTTTGCTCTCGATTGACCCTTCGCTAAGCCCCGCCACATTTGGTTACTGTTGCATCACTTGGTGCAAGTTTTGCTGGCACCAACCACAGGCGTGTTAATTGTAATTTATTTGTAAAATTTGCACAAAGAGTGGTAAAACTTGATTGCATTATATATGTTTTTTTTATTCAATTAAAGTGGGACACTTTAATGCAAAATTATCATAATCTGCCCTTTTTTTTTTTTAAAGAGTACAAGTTTACAGTAAAATGAATAAAATTTGCAAAGGGAGAAGCTTTAAAAACAACTGTAAGATGGGCAAAAATGTGTTTCTCCATAATCAATACATAAATAACATGTCACACAATTAACATTTATGTAGAAACAAATGTTATAATTACTGACATTTTAGGTTTTCAATTGGGGGAAAAAGCATGTTCACTGCAACATTTTACCATATTCCTGGTTAAAAACTTACTGAAATGATGCAAACAAACAGAACTTCCACTGACGAAAAAAAAAAAAGATAAACTGATAAATTTGAGAATGGCAAAAGCTGCCAAGATTGTAAAAATTGGGTTTAGCCAAAGGTCAATTGTTTTATCTCACCCAAACAAGTTTTTATTTCACTGTTTCCCATTTCCAACATTCTAGCCCTAAAAAACTCTTTATTAAACTACAGATCCATTGAGTTACTGTGACCATAAATTACCAGGATGGGTCTAGTCTATTCTTTACACTGTGTCCTAATGTCTAGCATTATCTATAACCCTCCTGCCCTCCGTCCAGCCTCTTTGAGAAAGGCTCTGTCAAAGAGTCCTGGCGAACAAACCAGAGCTCGACAATACATCTGCTTCTCATTTTTGCTGCAATGCAAACCGTTCCACTTCTTCTCCATTATACGAACACATGCAAACAACAAGGTTTGTGATTTTGTTTCTTAATTCTCAGTAAGCCTTCATTAAACTCTCCTTTTAAATACTTCAAAGGGAACTGGGTCTTATTTAAAGCTTTACCCATCACTTATGTTACTGTATATTGGGCCATCAACACTAACATCACACTGCATGGAACTGTGAGACTTCAGGTGACAGTAAACATCATAATCTGTGTTACATGACTAGTCTGAATACAATATCCCCAAGCTCCATTGAAGGCCCAATAAACAATATCCCTGCCTGATTCCATCCCATCTTGCTATCTCTGGGGTTGTGGGGTGGTTAGAGGAACCATAAGGCACGTGATTTCAAACCTACCTCCAGCAGCCTGCTTCTCAGCCTCCTCCCGCACGAGAGGTGAAGTCATATGAATGGTGAGGGTCAGCGGTGGCTCCTTGGAGTTCTTGATGACAATGGTGGCATCGCGGATGCATGGTTTAACATCATATTTTTCTTCTGTGACGACCTGTAGGAGGTTCATGCATGATTTTAATCCTGCCTTTGTAGATAATGTTTAAAATAGGAGCTGCAGACATACCTTGAGCTGCACAGCAAGGTTCTCAGACACTTTCTTCAGAAGGGTGATGGTGGGTTTGTCTTTGCACAACAGCACCAGCTCTAGGTCAAGATCTCCCTTCAGCAGGAGACCTTTAGCTACCAGCCCCACACGCATGACTCCACGCAGGGAACGTGTGAGGTGCTCCACTGACTTTACTTCACTGGAGGGGAAAATATGATGGGGAGTTACATGAGAGATACTAACACACACCATAGTAAAATGACATAGTGAACAGAAAAGTCACAATTAAATATTCTCACATCTCTTTCTCGCCATCTCCATCGGACTCCAAAGCATTCACTTTGACATTTCCTTTCTCCTGCTCATCAAGCCAATCAGAGACAGCCTTGAGGGCACGTTCGGTGTGGGACACCATGTTCTGCACCCCCTCCAGCTCCTCCTGGGTGGGATAGATGGAGGAGTGTTTGGCCATCACATGGCGGTCGTCGTTCACAAAGATGCGCATGGAGCGATGACGAATGGGAGGCGGCTTCACGGAAACAAAGAGAAAAAAATAATAATTTACATGAGAAGTTAAACCAAAAGACTGTGCTGTCCAAAAGCCTGGGTGTCATTCAAATTTTTATTTTAAGAAATTAAAACTTCTGTTTAATAAGGATGCATTAAGTTGATCAAAATGGACTGTAAACTCATTTGTAGTGTTACAAAATATTTATATTCCAAATAAATGTTCTTTTGAACTTTCTATTCATTAAAGAATTCAGAAAAAATTAAAAGCATATAACGTTTTTTAACATTGATAACATTAAGAAATGTTTCTTTAGCAGCAAATCAGCATAGTAGAATTATTTCTGAAGGATCACGTGACACTGAAGACTTACTATATTGTTTATCAAATAAATGCAGCCTTGGTGAGCCTTTTCCTTATAAGTGTGACTGTTTTGTGTAATTACTGCCATATGAGTATAATTAATTATAGGGGTTAAAGCAAAAAATAGAGGCTGAACTTTTTTCCAGGGGCGAGGCAGCACATTAAAAGCATGCAATGACTGCGGCATCTTTAACATTTGAAAGGATACTACAGCAAAGTTACTGCTTTCTTTTTCATGAATATATGGTTGACCTGAAGAATGAAAGCTGTATCATACACTTGGAAAATTTTGAGCTACATCACAGCGCATCCACACTAGGGGTGTGAGAATACACTTAGCTCACAATGAGAAAAAATACAGCTACTTGGTTCACTAGAATGTGACAATACTTTAAAAAAATTTCAGTGACAAAATATGTTTTTTTAGTTACAAAAAGTAAAACAATGCAGTTGTATTTAGAAATATTTGAACTAATCTAGGGCTGCACGATATTGGGAAAAAATGACATTGCGATATTTTATTTTTTCTGCGATATATATTGCGATATGAAATCTAATCAAATTTTTCCTTACAAACAAAAATGGGATGAAGACACTTACTCATTTTAAATGATTTAAACATCAGAGTATTATTTAAATTTGAGTAAATTATTTGTTTGTAACTTTAGGATGTGGTTTGAATTGTTAACATTAACTAAAATGATCTTACCACAAGCAATACTTCTGTTACTATATTTATTAATCTTTGTTTATATTAGTTTATAAAAACAGCTGTTTATTGTTTGGTAATGTTACTTCACAGTGCATTAACTATGTTAACAAATACTGTACAACTTTTGATTTCAACAATGAAGGCTATAGCCTAAATGTTGAAATTAACAATGTTGTAGAAGTGCAGTTTAGTAATAGTACATGTTAAATAATGTAGTTAAATAGTTTAATAAATAGAACATTATTGTTACAGATACAGATTAGAGTTACAGATTTTTTTGTAATACACCAATTCAGACGTCTCGTAAGTTCAGTGTTGGACAGGTCAGTTGTTTAAACCATTCATTAAATTGAATCGGTTCAAAGGAATCATTAGTTCGCGAATCAGACGTGTACAGCACGCGTTGTGTAATTATCTCTGAAGTTTAGGATATCACACAAGATTTGACAACACAGAAAACATTTCATCACTGGATTGTTTTTTTTTTTTTTTGACACCATCGTGTCAATTGATTTTGATTAATATGCGCGAGGGAGAGAGAGCAAGACAGCGCTCGTGTTGTTTGAAGACAGTGAAGGTGAGTATGCGCGCGGCCGGGGCTCGCGCTCGCTCTCTCTCTGCTCGTTCTTATATGCGGCCTGTTAAACTGACAGGACTTTAAAACACATGCAAATGATAAACTTTCACTCTATGATGGTTAAGATGAGGAATTAATCCGCGAATCACATTCGTCAAGGGCCGGGGAACAGCTGGCCCGTACAGTTAATGAATAACGGATCAACTACGACAGCCTACATCGCACATCCTGCAATGTGACTATCGTGGATTTGTACATCGCGATATCGATGCTTAAACGACACATCGTGCAGCCCTAGATGTAACTAATGATTTTTTTGGTAATCAAGTAATCTCCTGATTATTTTGACAACCGAGTAATTCGATTTTTTTCGTCCGTGAGGGGCTGGTGCGCTCAAATAAAATGAAACCAAAACACAACTAAAAGCCCAGGCCTGGTCCTCTCTCGTCCTTCACTGTCATCGCTCCAGTTTTATATCCTTCCATCTCCTCCGTGGGCCTCGAGACCGGTGGGTCGAACAGGTGTAGCTCATCTCCAATCACTCCACCGGCCTCGCTCCCATGTCCCTCGGCCCCGCCCCACTCGTCACAATATATAAACTAACTATGAGGCAATAATAATTGGCTCAAGTAAAATATCAAAACCAAGAAATTACGATTGTACTGAACACTTAAAAATTATATAGCGTAATATGCCTATATATATAATATGAACATAACTTAAGTACATTATGTATAAAATACCTGCAGAAGGCGCCCACGGCCTGGTGATGTTTCACTTTACAGCGTGATTAAACTATGTTTAAATCAATTACATTTTAATATTTGGCCAGAGGCAATTTTATTTTGAAATTGTGATGTACAATACATGGCATATTTATACATAGGTTGATGTATTATCCTGTGCCGGAAAAGGTTTGTAATGATTTACGTTACAAATCTAGTGAGATGCACTGTTTTCCCAGATGAAGGTTTTTTGAACACAATTCAAATTCGCTGCATATGCAGAGGAAGAGTTTAGCCCCTTTCACACATACAGTCTTCACTGGTAAATTACCGGTAAGTTATCATTAATAGATCATGAGTGAACAAGATCTTTTCAAAAATCCCGGTAAATATGTTTTGGCAATCATACTGTTTTTTGGAGATGACATGATTACCCTGAGCTCTTTTCAAAGCTCTGCTGCTTCATAATTGGCTTTTATATGTAAATATGCGCAAGATGGACATCTTTGACCATTGTGCCTCGCAGCTTTTTGTTGCGCTTCTCCATTCACCAGGGCTGCAACTCTGCAATTGGACATTTATTATCTATTATTATGCTTGTCTTGTGTTTATAAGAGCAAAATATTCTGACAGGCTAGTAATGCTAGTTTGGTTGAGAGTGAAAGCTGCTCTCATACCATTGGTAGACAAACTCATGGACTCAAAAAGATAATCAAAAAGTGTTTTTTTTTATGTAGCATTATTTTATTATTTTTTCCGCAGCCAAACACTGCGTGCCGGAGATCCCGCACGATGCAGGAGAACTTTAATCCCTGTAATATGTACTATCCAGAAGAAATCAGACTACAAGAAGCATTAATATATGTATACTTTACCATAATGGCTACAAAGTGGTTCTTCGGTTTGGCAGTGTTGGCCTATATGTGGCAGAGGAATGCTGCTCCAGTTGGTCTGTAATGAAAAACAACCAGTTTTTTGTATAATAATCAGTCGAAACCTATAATGCAACAAACACTGCTGTCCTAAAGATTAAGTCAACCAAAAAACAGTAAAAACGTCAAGATTCCTAAATGTATTAGTATCTACAAGATACTTCAAAGTAGAGGTCTTCACGGGTCCAAAAATTCGTGCCCGAACCCGAAAGAGACCCGTAATGTACTACACCGAACCGACCCGGACCCGTCTAATATTTCAAAAGCTGGACCCGGACCCGTGTAGATCCGAGAAATGCCTACCAGGACCCGACCCGGACCCGTATATTATTTAAAATCTGGACCCGAACCCGCCGGGAAGACACAGACCCGACTGGACCCGACTGTCACATATTCCACCTTAAATTGCTATTACAAGTCAAATAACCTGTTGCGAAAAATACTGCTTTTTGTCTTACCTAATTTAAAGAGCCGTAGTCTCTCTTCCTTGTACCTGACTGCCTTACATTGCCTTGCATTACAATCCTCCGACAAAAAAGTTATTCATGTTATTCCTCTCGTTATCCCAAGTCCAAGCTGAATCCACTCATTATTTCAGCTTCAAAAGTCCACTTGATGTCACGGTGATGGATGACAAATGCTACTGTGCACATGTACATTCTGACTCGAGTTAATTGAATTAATGACGTTATTTATTTGCTATCATCTGATCTCTGTGCTCTCTGCTCTGCATGGAGTCTGAATCTGACCACTAAAACTTTAAGATTAAACGGTTCATTTATAATATTATAAAAATGGGAGAAAATGTAAAACGCGGTTTGGCGGTCGAAATGTCCCTCACTGGTTGCCAATATAAACATGAAACACGATCGAGACTGCACATGCGTGCTAGCTGTATCAACCTAAAATGCTTTAACGCAATTTGAGCGTCATAGAAAACATTAATGTGACAGTTCACCTCAGTTTGTGTTGCTGATTTGAAATATATTAAATATGAGTGTGTCAAGTCTTTAAGCATTAATACAGTGCGTGCACTTGTATTAACTCTGAGTCTGCGCGCAGAGAGAGAGAGAGAGAGAGAGAGAGAGAGAGAGAGAGAGAGAGAGAGAGAGAGAGAGAGAGATCACTTTTTTTGGCTCACTCTTTTCTTTTCCTAATTTTACAGGTTGCAAGTTACAAAAAACACAAGCAGTCTTTGATCACGGCCGGGTGTTCTCCGAGTCCGATGATTCCGATCGCACGGGTATTACACACAATGTTAAACAGACCCGGGACCCGAGGTAATAGTTTCGGACCCGACCCGGACCCGGCTGATGATTTAAAATATAGACCCGAACCCGTACGGGTCCCGGGTCGGGTCCGGGGTCGACGGGTCTCGGGTGCACTGTGAAGACCTCTACTTCAAAGAATGACTTCGTTCCAGATTTGTAAGAGAAGTATTTCATGTTAGTGTGTGCAACGCACGCTTCCAGTGCCTCCCTGTGGACGTCTGTGTTTTTCTCCTCATGCAAGCAGCAAAAAATCACTACAGCGAGATGGCTGCATTAGTGACTTTACTAAACTGATTTGGCTTTACTAAAATGTATGCATAATCGCATTAAATAGTTTAAATAAGTTGTTCAGATGAACAAAGCACGAGGTTTTCTTGCAAAAAGGGAAGTCGTGGCCTAATGGTTAGAGAGTCGGACTCCCAATCGAAAGGTTGTGAGTTCGAGTCCCGGGCCGGCAGGAATTGTGGGTAGGGGGAGTGCATGTACAATTCTCTCTCCACCTTCAATACCACGACTTAGGTGCCCTTGAGCAAGGCATCAAACCTCCAACTATATATGTATAGTTGGGGGGCTTCCCACTGCTCCAGCTGTGTGCTCACAGTGTGTGTGTGTGTGTCACTGCTCTGTGTGTGTGTGCACTTCGGATGGGTTAAATGCAGAGCACAAATTCTGAGTATGGGTCACCATACTTGGCTAAAAAAAAAAAACTTTAACATTTGAATTGTTTGGTCAGACAGTTCATATATAATATTCATATTAATCGGGGATTAAACGTGGAGTTATGTTCTGTATGCTAAATATGAAAACGAGCGTATCTTATCCTTCTACATGCACCAAGGGAAATGTTCACGGATCACAGGGGCATCACATATTCGGATCTCCATGGAAACAGTGACTCAATACATATCATAATATCATTCAGAGATGCAGAACAAGCAGTTCAGAAAACACGAAACCTCCTTTACGCTAACCCGTTTAGATTGGAAACCCCTTTTATTTACCAGACTGCAATCTTAAATAGATATGAATTTAAAACATATGACTGGCACGGTTTTTGAATTTCCTGAACCCTCAAACTCATTTCCTGCAATTGTCTCCATGCTTGCCACGTAAGTGCGAAATCAGATGTTCAACAATGCTCTTCTCACCTTTTGGTCTGGACAGAACATGTTTTTCATTCACCGCATATCTCCTAGAATTGGCAGGAAATGTGAACCGTCTCGCATCGCTCTACAGCTGTGAGGAACGCCTTTCTAACACTGCTACTGCTATAAAAAGCTACAAACATCACAACTGTACTAATCTCATGCAAGAACAATAAAATGAGAGAAAAAAAAAACTAAACTCGAATAAAACAAGAGGCAGGACAGACAGGCTGCGTTGTATTATATCAGGGTCTTAGCAACCTTTTAGATGCCACAGACCCTTAGTATTAAAATCAAGCAACATAATTTCATGCATTAAAGGCCCAATTTATATTATTAAAAAGTTATGTGTAAAGTATAACTTGGAAATGATTTAGTTGTTATACTATATAATATGCCTATTCATTGTACTACACTACACAGTTTGCACATGTTTTAATAATTTTATTATGTTAATCAATTAAAAAAAAATACTTATTTTAATATTAAGCATGCCCCCCCCCGGGTCCCAAAAATGCATTCTGAAAATATCTGCATTATATTTTAGAGATCAAACAAATACATAATGAATGCACATATATATATATATATATATATATATATATATATATATATATATATATATATAGGGCTCTAGTGGGAGAGTTCTCCTCAAATATTACCATGTAGCATAGGTACTTCAGCATTGACGGATGTACATTTTGTACTGTTGTTCAAAGACAAAAACTATTAAACTTCATTATTATAATAATAATATTTTTTCGCTGTGCAACTTTATATCGTGTTATACAATGTGTGCCCATTAAACAAGCAGGACGAAACCGCCCCTGTAACTCTAAAATCTTAGTAAAACATACAAAATAACAATACATCTCTTTCATAATCACCAAACGCGCAGGTTAGCGTATGTTGTGACTAAAGCAACACAATATTGGAGGTAAACAAGAGAGACGCAGTCTACATCACAGCTGCGCGGCCATCTTACTGCAGACAAACAATGAGGAGAGCAGCTCATCTAGCTTCATTTCATAAAACATTGGATTCTTAAGATGGTCATATAATGTTTGTACACGTAAACCTGGCTAATGATGGCCAAAAATGCTTTCTAACCTAGATAACGTTATGCATTTGGTTTTAAGACACAGCCAGAGATAATGTTACTGAATTAGATAAAATGGTCGCGACCCTCCCTCAAAACAACTAAAAACAGAATGTTTATTTAACTAGAACGAGACAGAATAAAACATTATTTCATTCTTTTAGGCATAAAAGTAAGATAAAATCAAGTCAAACAATGCTCAATTCTCGCCGTTTTTGTGAACTACATAAGGAGCTAGCTGCTAATCGCTAGCCATAGCCGTTTGCTACACAAATATTTAATTTCTACTGCAATTAAGTGTTTAAATTACACATTTTGGTTTAGATAAAAAGGTACTCAATCGACACATCTGCCGCTTAAAACACTTAAACCACTCAATATTTAAGGATGTGTGTGTTTTCATCATGTACTCACCAGCGTAGCGACAAAGATGCGCCGATCTACCGCTCAGCGTGCGCGAGCGAAGCTGGAACAGTGACACGTGATATCCCCTGACCGATAGGATCATTGGTACGCCAGAGGCAGATGTGAGTGAATTAGGAGGGCGTGGCTTTGTCATTCAGACTGGCGACTGCAAGATCAAACACATCTTTTTCTTTCTTTCTTTCTTTCTTTCTTTAGCTTGGCAATGAAGGCGTCAGCTGAGAAATAATGTAAAGTGCTATGCAAATGAAGACACCGTATTTAAATTAAACAAATAAACGACTATTTCTTGTGTTTTTATTATTAATTTTTCTTTTTTTCTCTCTGCATTTTTCTATGTCAGATTGAGTCATAGACCGCGGTAGGACACGGGCGCAGATGTTTGGGGGCGATGCAACACAAAGAAAAAGGCGACAAACGGACAAATTACAGAAATAACAGTGCCCCCGCCCCACCCCCACCAATACATAAATAAATAGACCAAGGAGAACTGTTTTGATACTAACTTGTATTATTTAACATAGTTTGATTTTACAATTGGAGGAATTTGTCACTGCTAAAACAATGTTAAACGTGAGAAAGATGGATCAACTTTGAGAAATGCTTGATTTACTCACCTAACTTTTCACTATCAGAAAAATGTGTACAATTCTAATTGAGGAAGTATCTTTTAAAATGTAACAATATGGCCACTTCATTTAATCTCCTAATATTTACACGTGATTTTGCCAAGTACGACATGTTCCTGGATCAACATCTTTTGTTGATCCTGGATCAACGTTATTATTAAAAATATAGATTTAACCAAATACCTTAAATAATTTATTCCTAAAATCAGTGGGAAATGATAGCTGATTAACAAGGGTGTAGAAGCACCTAACCCTGATTTTAAGCCTAAAACAGATATTTCCTGAAAAGTTATATCTGAATTCTGATTGGTTGATTGGAATGCTGTTCCAGGATCAACAAGGATGTTGATCAAGGAACATGCTGTACTTGGTGAAATCACGCTCACCAATATATAGCCTATGAACATATAAGTTATTAATATGTACCATTTAGGGGTAAATATGGTACAAACACGTACCTTGTACCTTAGTGTACAGTGACAGTTTGTATATTATTTTATTTTTTTCTCAGAATGCCCGTTTTGAAAAAAAAAAAAAAGACAGGCCTAAGTAGTAGAAAATTCAACACCCTGACATAGAGACAAAAACAGAGATTCTTCCAGAAGTTAACCTTTTATTGGTCAAAATAACATTCCTTAGCTTTTCAAGATCACAAATAACAGGGCGAGACACAAATATACAGATACAAGAACACTGAAACTCTCATGCAGATGTAAAAGTTCTGCCTTTAGGTTGAGGTGATATATTTACACTATTCCTTCATTTATACTGTATGCAATACTGGATATGGATTATATAGAATCCTGTGCAATAGCTCAGAAGCCAAACAAAGCTTCATGTTCAATGATAAATTCACTATAAGCATCATTTTACAATGAATCACCATAAGAGAACTAGCTTATTAAATCCCAGACCCAAACAACATTTCTTTCTTTGCTCCAGTGACTCATCTTGTCCTCTGAGTCCTTTCTGGATTTCCTTTTCCTTGTAGTTTACATGGGAACTACGTTTTTTTTTATATATATATATATAATAATAATAATTGAGGTGACACACGGAGGGCATGTTTGCAGTCCATTTCACATTGTCATTTATCAGACTCATTCTACAGAGTGCAATAGGGACTGCAAACTTTTTCAGCAGCCTTGGTTCCAGAACTATCTTCCCATTCATTTAGACATTCATTTAGAAAATCCTTCAATAGAGTTTTAAAATTTCAATCAACAATACAAACTGAGGCAAAAGAGTATTTGAAATTGTGAAACTAAGGTATAAGACTGTGTACTTAAATTATTTTCAGTCAGTTTCTTGATGGAGAAAATGAATGGGATTGTAACTTCCAGAACCCCACTGTGCTCAGTTATAATGCTTATTGAAATCACTGCAGTTCCAGAGCATCATTTGCATTACAACTTCCAGTATGATGCTGCTTCATCAACCATTCAATTATTAGGAACTTACATCTGTTTCAGCAATGCTGCCAAATAGGATGATTAATAACATCTCATTTCTTCTCTCTTCCTCATGGTAGAACTCATATTCTGGAATCCCTCCATTAGTTCCGATTAATTACACTCTTCATGGAGTTCTGGAAGGAGCTGATCTCCCACCTCCGGAATGTGCTCCCTTTAAGGTCACTGCGGCCGGTGGTTATGCGGTAAATCTTTTTGAGGACGGCCCGGCGTAGAAGGATATAAACCCAGGGGTCCAGAATCTGGTTCCAGGAAGCCAGACGAACTCCCATGACCATTAAAGTCCTGTAGGATTCCAAATCACCCCCCATAGAGCCACTGTATGAGCGGATGACTGACATCAGACCGAAGATCTGTCAGAAACAAAGAGAAAGTTAGTTGTAGTCAGTGGATGAAGCATTATAAAGTCATGGAATAACAGCACAAGAATAGTAAGGATTAGTCAGAACCCAGATCAAACAGACTAGATAGAGGCAAACTGCGCGTTGATCAGAGTTTGCTCATTTATAGCTTGAGAGACAAAATAAATCCTCGGTTGTGTTTCATCCTCACAATTCAGGCATGTTTTGACCCCTGAAGAGATACGTAAAAAATATATATTTTTCAAAAGCATCGCTTTTAGTATGGAAACCAAACTTTTTTTTTTGGGTCGTACGGCTCACAGACTTTGTTCTTTGAAGAAATGTTCATAAATTATGGCAAATCTACACACAGTTTGAGGCCCAGTTTGAGGCAGCTGACATATTGTGGAGGAAATATGTTGAATTAAAAAAAAAAATCTAAAAAATCTGAAAAGGAAAGTTTGTTTTCTATTTAATCTTACTGCAAAACAATTACAACGATACAGAGCTCTCTTTGTGATTTGTCTGTCAGTGGTACACAGACAATCTTAAATAGTCTTTAAAAGTATAAAATAGTTTTATTTTATTATTCAGATGTGTATACAATTAGGTCTTATGTCTGTTTATAGAAATTTTGAGCATAGAATGTTTTTTTTTCATGTATAATTTGCCACTTGACTTCTAATATTAATATAAATATATCTAATATAAATGGTATTTTCAAAAATGTTTGATATGCATACTAATTTTATATTCTTTTATTACAATTATGTGCTTGGATCCTTCAATCTTATGATTATTATTTGTTTGCATGTGAAATACCTCAATTTTATAGTAATGCTTTTTTTATTGTTCTGACAGACAGACACATACAGTCATGGTCAATGGCATTATAACGGTCAGGTTGTAATGGTCATACTCACCAGCAGAGGGCTCCAGCAGATGCAGGAAGCGATCATAATGCCCACCAGCTGTGCCACCATCTCAATGTCATGTGATTTAGCTGATCTTCGGGGGCACTTCTTCTTGCGCAGACGGGCGATGACCAGCGTCACCCCGCTGATGGTGTTGCAGACCAATGCCACAGCCAGTGCGGCCAGTCCCAGTCCGGAAAACAGCAGCACAAATATCACGTCTGTGAGGCTGGTGTCGTCCAACACATTGATGAAGCACCAGGTCCCTGGGAACTGGTAGGTGTATGTGCCCAGGTGAAAGAAAGGCAGCAGTGCTACAGATAAAGCCAACAGCCATATCATCATCAGCACTATCTTGGTGTGGATCGTGCAAACCATACGGGCGTGCAGGAGGGGCCGCGTCACGCCCATGCACCGCTCTGCCGCCATGATGCATCCGAGAAACAGTGGGCACAGGCCGAAGAATACCATGCTGCCGCCCAGGAAATGGCAGGTGGCATCGGACGGGTTACAAAGTCCTCCATCGGTGCCAGAAATGTAGAGCCTCAGAACCAGAGCACCTGCGATACCATGACCGGCAAGGTCCGTAGCCACCAGAGAACTGGCGAACAGCAGGAACGTGGCTTTCGAGCGCTTACGCAGATTTGCATAGGCTTTAGCCAGAATGATCAGTGCTATGATGTTGAAAATGATCCCCAGGGTCATGGACAGGCCCGCTACCGTGGGGTTGGTTGTGGTGTTCAGGTTTTCCCTACAGTGCACCGGTGCCACTCCATGCGCCTGCTGGGTCTGATTGCTGAACCTTTCATCCACATCCGGGGCTGAACTGTTC
The DNA here is from genome assembly GCF_963082965.1 of Carassius carassius. Lineage (NCBI taxonomy): Eukaryota > Metazoa > Chordata > Actinopteri > Cypriniformes > Cyprinidae > Carassius > Carassius carassius. The sequence continues at coordinate 29,708,816 of NC_081763.1, read as the reverse complement.
AACTGTTGGATGGCTAACATCTCCAGGTTATGGGACGAGCACCATTGAGCTTTGAGACACATATCTATAGAGAAAAGAGCATTAAGAAACCGGACATTTAAAGTTGAGATTAAGAATCTTTAATTAGCAAACAACCTGCAATCAAATATGTAAAAATAGGAATGTAATGCTTATTTTGGCCACAAAATTCATCCATTTGGGACAATTTAATCAGTTAACAAGCAAGTGATTACAATCCTTCCTGTGTTTTTTCCTTGTTTACGCACAAGGGACCTTATGTCCAGAGGCCTGAAATGATACACTGACACAGCTTTCAGAAAACTTTAGTGAATAGGAACATTGTTTTTGCACAATTTCCTCTACATGAAAAGGCAAAAAAAAATGCGGTACCAATTACTTCACTTCTGACCATTCACTGCTGTATTAAGAAGAACTAAGCAACTGTTTGGAGATACAGAAAAAAAAGAAAAGAAAAAAAGGGTACAAGTAATCTTTAATAAATGTAAATCGCTTTGCCAGCAAACCTAACAATGTCTAAATATCTATATGTATAATCGCATTGGCATTGCTTTGCAGTTTTTGACTTTTTCTGCTACTTTAATATTTTATTTGTTCTGTCACCTATCAAAAATAGAAACATGACAAATCTAGGCTATGTCTATTTCAATGCAAAATGAGAAAGAAAACAGAATAAATATTTATCATTTGTGACGCGTTCTGGATTATCAAAGACTGGATCACCTCACCTGGAAATCTTCATCTTATATCTTAAACCAAAAAAAAAAAACCTCCTTGACACAGTCCTTGAGAATCGAAAGGCGATATCAGACTCCCATCATCCGTTTAGTCCTAAGAGTCTTGTTACTTTTTCCTGAGAAGAAAATCGTATTCCAGCACTAATAAAAGTGTCTTTGTAGTCTAAATATTAGGGTTCAGTGGTATTAATGGTATTGTAGTCTTCGTTGTCTGAAAAACATCACGTAAATATGAATAAAACAGATCAAACACGTAGCGCGCGCGGCGGACTGTGGAGTGAGCGCGCGCTGCTGTATTTATAGTCGCCGCGTCTGCACTGTGAATAATGACGCGTCACAGCAAGTGAGCGCGTCTGCCTACCAGCGGTGTAAGGGAAAAAAGTGGTTTAATTACTATTACCCAGTCGCATGTAGTGCATGGGGATTCATGGACACGTCATGAGCGAATGCAGCAGCCTATGCTAACGCAAAGACGATTCCAAGATATGCTTTTCAGGTAGGCAGCAGACTACTTTTGATCATCATTAGCGCCCTGTAGCAGTTGTGAACATCATGGATTTCAGCCATGGTATTCAATCTGCAAACACCTATGATGCCCGGGAATGATGCTATCTGGGTAGGCAACACACTAGGTTTTGAGCCACATTAATCTTGGCAAGTGAATGGACAGGGCACCGTGAACCTGTCAGCTGAAAATATAGTGTCAAATGTGAAATTAATAGCTAATAAGTAGCATTTTAATGACTCAAAAATTATTTACAGCTCAGTCCTTCAGTTTCACGTCATAGAATTTCTGGCTTCTTTCAAGGTGAAGTCAAATATGCAAAGCAGATTTCAACAGCATTTTCACTGTTTTTTTTCATGAAATGCATCAAGGCTTTAACTATATAAGCAGATAAAGTACAATATTGCCATATGGATGAGAGTTTCTCAATGTTTTAGCATTTTATTGGGAGTCCAGGATTTGACTGGTCTAGGATATGGGACTGGCCATGGGACCATTACAACACTTTCTTTAGAACTTCTTTTTAACCACTATTTTCTTATTTTCTAACTTCAGAATAAGGTAAAAAAAATTATATATATTCATAAAATTTCTACTTACATTTTTTTTTCTATCCCAAGATTGTTCTTAAGACAAAACTTTAGCATTCAAATCCTTTAAAATAATCTTCTTAAATATCATTGTAAATAAATTCCTAAAGTTACACTGAAAAAAAAAACTGGTGTAGAAAAAAAAATCTCTCAGAAATTGTTAACTTGTTAACTGTTCTTAACTTCTGTGACTGTCTTATAAGATTTTTGAGAATCCGATAGCACCGGCTCCAAGGACATGGAAGGGAGAGGAAGAGAGATTATGCCAGAGCTAGACCCCACTCTTTAAACATTTCTTCCATGACCATAAAAGAACAATTCCCTACAGATTTAAAAAGTCTCTAATTACTGAAGAGTGCAGCAGCTGGCCATAACTGGATGAGAGCAATCAAGTGAATCTAACTAAAGACTTTTTCACGTAACTCTTCCTGTTACTGACATTTTTTTCCAACCAACCTTATTTGGCACTAAACGGAAAGATGCAACAAATACCGGCCCATCACGACTGAAAGGGTTGGTCGATCTTGCGTCCTCACCTTTAAACACTCTGAGGAAGAATAGCCACAAGATATATATATATATATATATATATATATATATATATATATATATACAGAAAAATAAATCAACATAACGTGAAACATCTTACTTCAAATGAAAGAAATGGACATGTACAGCCCACAGTAAGATCTGCAGATCATTCTTCATAGCTTGGTCATTCCTTCAGTGTTGCTTCCACGAGACTTGTGTTTGCAGGACAGAAACTACAGTTTACGAAGAACGTATCCCTGAGAGGCAGTTTCAAAGTTTCAAATGCAGGCAAAAGATTTTTCATCTGGTCATATTTTTTACTGTCAGCTCAACACTTATCTTTTCAACATGACTTCTAAGTCATCTAGTGCATATCAGGCAATCTTGCGTTTTTCACCATAGGCATTATTGTGGTCTCATGAAAGGACTGCAGGAACATCTTAGATTGTGATAATGAAAAATGCACCAGAATTAGATTTCCCTTCATTCCCAGAGGCTTTCCGGAGCAAGAAATGCATAAAGATACAGTTTAGATGAGAATATAGGTCTAATGTTCTCTTGTAATCTTTAGGAGAAGGCTACAGAATGCATTACTTTTAATTCACAAGAAAACATTTTAGTTACTTTTTCCAAATAAGTAATGCCAGTTACTTTGTTTTCCCATTTATTGACTGACAGCTACAAATAGAACATTTTGATATAAAAAAAACAAACAAGCAAGCCCAGCCCAAATTAAAAAATGTATGCAAAAGTAACATAACACAATTACTTTCCATAAAAAAGTAACTGAATTAGCTCCTTTTTTGGGGGGGGGGGGGGGGGGGGGTAATGTAATATTGTAATGCATTAAAAGTAGAATGCATTACTTTCCCCAACACTGTGTTAAACACAAAACAATGAAGTGCGAAATTAAAAACACCTGTAAAACAGTACATTCTGTGCTATTTTCTGCACATTTCTACAGTATGTTCTACTGGTTGAGCTAGAGGAAGACAAATAAATAAATCTCTTAAACACAACTGAAATTCCTGGGAACCTGATCAAATGTCTTCAATGCAGTGTAAGCTGCTTTGGATAAAAGAATCTGACTTATGCATAAAGGAAAATTGATATTAATTGGATGCCAATAGGAATTTTGGCCACATCTCCTGCTTCTAAGATGTTTTTTTTTTTCTTGAGAAAATATATTTTCCAAAGTTTCCAAAGAGATCTCACATTATAGCAATATCAGCAAATGACTTTATATTTCCTAATGGAATTTCGGGAGAAAAATCTGATACAAAGTTGATATTGTATATAGACAACATAACTGAGAACTTGAAAGAACATCTTCTGAGCAACACTGACTTACATTTCTAAACATCGTCCTACAGTTGGCTGACATCAGGCATTTACTGAGGATTTGATTGTGCTGATTGATTGCATCACATCCTCATGCAGTACCACAAAATTGCAGGACGTCACCCAAGCACTTTCCTCGGGTCATTAAGTATGTGAAATCTTTCTGAGAGTCGACTTTATCCAAAGTGGATCTGCAGAGGAAATGGATGAGCAGGATGAATGTGCTGGAATTAAATGCTTTGGAACCTAAAGCACAGTCAGTTTAAGTATAAGTTTCACACATATAAGGTTATTTAACCTGCACTTTGGTCCAAAACAAGTGTCGCAGCATTTATTTTAGAAGGGAATCCCCCTGGAGCAACATGAAATGAGGTGTTTTTCACAATGGTGACAAGTGACGGCTTATTCCCTTTGGAGATCGAACTGTCATTCTTCTGACTTCAAGCCCTGGGCTTTAACCAATATACCACATCTTCAGTTTTTTTTATTTTTTTTGCTAATAGCTTTAAATGGAGTAAGGACTGCATTGACTAATGACTACATTGGTCTCTAGTGAGGAGAATAAGATAAACGATCAACTATCACGATGTCATCTGCTTTTAGGCCAACAAAATACACCACGGGTGAAATTTCACTCATCCATTTCCCTTATGAGAAGAAATAAATGTTAAATCGGATATTAAAGGGAAGCAAACACGCACGTGCACGCACGCACACACACACACACACACACACACAGAGAAATTGCATTTTAAAAACAAACTCGACTTTAGATTTTCTAAAGACAATCTGAGTGCAATCTAATAACTGTTTGCGACTCAGTGTAGATAGTTTTATCATCTACCAAAAAGAATTTGTAAAAGTATTCACAAGCAATGTTTTACAGTAAAATTCATGTCAAGTTTTTCAAACTTCAGTTTGAAATAAAGGATACACATTTCTAAATTAGTAATTTGGCGTATTAGTATATGTATTTACTTGTTCTCACCTTATTATATATATAAAAATGAAATAATAAAACATTTTTTACACTGCACTGTAAAGGCCATGTAACAGGTTGGATAAATTTCCTGATAAGCAATCAGTAAACTGAAATGGGAATTGCATGTAATAAATAAAAATAAACACACATTAAATGTTACATTTTTTCCCCAACAATCCTTCTCAATCCGAAATACACTAATCTTTTAGAATTACCCCAAAACAAATGATAATCTGATTTGATACTGAACTGATATAAAAGCCATTTTCTCCAAATAAATTTTTCAAAACTAACTTAAAGAGACCTTTAGATTTCAGAAATGTAGATGGAAACCTGGCCTAGAGCAATCTCCTCAGAGAATAAAAAGAGTTTGAAGCTTGAACATTTGATGTGCAGCTTCTGGGCGATCCATATTTTCTCCATGATCGACTGAAAATATAACCTTTGCTGGACAACGATGGGTGGCAAGTAAATGCAACTGGATAATGATATTGAATACAAATGTTATCCCTTTAAAACTGATGCATGATGAGATATTCACACACAAAAATAACTACAACAAGTGAGCAGGAAATGGCAAATGTCATTACAAATGCAGAAAACGATCTAACCCCGTCCCCGTCACAGAACATTAAACACGCTCGTATTTCACACGGGAAAGTCTTTGCTTTGTGGAACAGAGGTAAACATTTGAGAATTGGGACTGTTTAGTGTCAAACAATGGTTTTATGTGCATTGACTCTGGCCGGACCTGTCCAGGAAATAAACAACAACTGACTGCAATAAAAACAAAAAAACAAAAAAAAATGAATACATTTTCCATGCATGCAGGCTAGTTCATATCGCTTTTGTGCTGCTTTAGTCATAGTCATACTATGCCACTGTACGGCTTAGTTTGGGCAGGCGATTTTCATGATAAATGAAATATTTACACTGATATTGTTGGTCAGGGGAAGTAATTTAGCTTTCTAAGCCTGTCTGGCAGTGGTATGGGTGCAATGGGGCCACGATTATTTGTCATTTCCTTATTATGAACTACTTTTGTTGTGCGCAATCAATAGACTGAAACGGAAATTGCATGTTTGGCACTAAAAACTGAATAAAGCAGCAGTCATAGAATCATGAAAAAAAGTCATGAAAAAAAACTGTGACGTAAAAAGGAAAAAATTATAGTGTTGAGCGGTAAACATACCAAGTGCACTATGTAATGTACCCCTTTTAAAAATGACCTAAAGTTGGGTTAAAACAACACACCATATTTAGATTTTATATAAATACAAAGTATTTAATAAATAAATAGGCAAGCACTGCCAATCACAGAAAACTAATATATATACAGGTCCTTCTCAAAAAATTAGCATATTGTGATAAAGTTCATTATTTTCCATAATGTAATGATAAAAATTAAACTTTCATATATTTTAGATTCATTGCACACCAACTGAAATATTTCAGGTCTTTTATTGTTTTAATACTGATGATTTTGGCATACAGCTCATGAAAACCCAAAATGCCTGTCTCAAAAAATTAGCATATTTCATCCGACCAATAAAAGAAAAGTGTTTTTAATACAAAAAAAGTCAACCTTCAAATAATTATGTTCAGTTATGCACTCAATACTTGGTCGGGAATCCTTTTGCAGAAATGACTGCTTCAATGCGGCGTGGCATGGAGGCAATCAGCCTGTGGCACTGCTGAGGTGTTATGGAGGCCAAGGATGCTTCGATAGCGGCCTTGAGCTCATCCAGAGTGTTGGGTCTTGCGTCTCTCAACTTTTTCTTCACAATATCCCACAGATTCTCTATGGGGTTCAGGTCAGGAGAGTTGGCAGGCCAATTGAGCACAGTAATACCATGGTCAGTAAACCATTTACCAGTGGTTTTGGCACTGTGAGCAGGTGCCAGGTCGTGCTGAAAAACGAAATCTTCATCTCCATAAAGCTTTTCAGCAGATGGAAGCATGAAGTGCTCCAAAATCTCCTGATAGCTAGCTGCATTGACCCTGCCCTTGATAAAACACAGTGGACCAACACCAGCAGCTGACATGGCACCCCAGACCATCACTGACTGTGGGTACTTGACACTGGACTTAAGGCATTTTGGCATTTCCTTCTCCCCAGTCTTCCTCCAGACTCTGGCACCTTGATTTCCGAATGACATGCAAAATTTGCTTTCATCCGAAAAAAGTACTTTGGACCACTGAGCAACAGTCCAGTGCTGCTTCTCTGTAGCCCAGGTCAGGCGCTTCTGCCGCTGTTTCTGGTTCAAAAGTGGCTTGACCTGGGGAATGCGGCACCTGTAGCCCATTTCCTGCACACGCCTGTGCACGGTGGCTCTGGACGTTTCTACTCCAGACTCAGTCCACTGCTTCCGCAGGTCCCCCAAGGTCTGGAATCGGTCCTTCTCCACAATCTTCCTCAGGGTCCGGTCACCTCTTCTCGTTGTGCAGTGTTTTTTGCCACACTTTTTCCTTCCCACAGACTTCCCACTGAGGTGCCTTGATACAGCACTTTGGGAACAGCCTGTTCGTTCACAAATCTCTTTCTGTGTCTTACCCTCTCGCTTGAGGGTGTCAATGATGGCCTTCTGGTCAGCAGTCTTACCCATGATTGCGGTTTTGAGTAATGAACCAGGCTGGGAGTTTTTAAAAGCCTCAGGAATCTTTTGCAGGTGTTTAGAGTTAATAGGTTGATTCAGATGATTAGGTTAATAGCTCGTTTAGAGAACCTTTTCATGATATGCTAATTTTTTGAGATAGGAATTTTGGGTTTTCATGAGCTGTATGCCAAAATCATCAGTATTAAAACAATAAAAGACCTGAAATATTTCAGTTGGTGTGCATTGCAATGAATCTAAAATATTTGAAAGTTTAATTTTTATCATTACATTATGGAAAATAATGAACTTTATCACAATATGCTAATTTTTTGAGAAGGACCTGTATATATATATATATATATATATATATATATATATATATATATATATATATATATATATATATATATACATACATACATACATACACACACACACACAGAGGTGTGAAAAATTGTTTGTCCACCTCCTGATTTTTAAGTGACGTGACATAGATCCAAGCTTGGTGACCAATACTCAGAATTCATGCTCATCCAAAGTGCACACACACACAAACCCGGAGCAATGAGCAGCCAGCTCAAACCCGGCGAGCAGTTGGGGGTTTGGTGCTTTGCTCGAGGGCACCTCAGTCGTGGTATTGGCGGCCCTAACGGCCCTCTCTAACCACTAGGCCACGACTTCCCCACGTTTGTAACTTTAATGTTTCAGATCATCAAACAAGTTTAAATGAAGTTTTTTGGACCTTAAATCCTTAAATGAAGGTTTTGAACCTTAAATTAAGTTTTTTTTTAAGGGAAAACAAAATCCAAAACTACATGGCCCTGTGTGAAAAAGTGTTTGCCCCATAAACCTAATAACTGGTTGGGCCACTCTTAGCAGCAACAACTGAGGCAAGTGAGGCCATCAGTTCTTTGGATCTGGTTGTGGGGTCTTTTGTGACCTCTTGGATAAGTCGTCGCTGTCCTCTTGGGGTAATTTTGGTCAGCTGGTCACTCCTGGGAAGGTTCTCCACTGTTCCATGTTTTTGCCATTTGTGAAAAATGGCTCTCACTGTGGTTTGCCGGAGTCCCAAAGCTTTAGATATGTTTTTATAACCTTTTCCAGACTGATGCATCTCAATTACTTTCTTTCTCATTTGTTTCTGAATTTCTTTGGATCACAGCATGCTGTCTAGTTTTTGAGGATCTTTTGGTCTACTTCACTTTGTCAGACAGGCCCTATTTAAGAGGTTTCTTGATTGCGAACAGGTCTGGCCTGGATGTGGCTAGAGAAACTGAACTCAGGTGTGATAAACCACAGTTTTAACAGGGGGGCAAACACTTCTTCACACAGGGCCATGTAGTTTTGGATTTAGTTTTCCCTTAATAATAAAAACCTTCATTTAAAAACTGCATGTTGTGTTCACTTTTGTGTTATCTTGACTAATATTTAAATTAGTTTGATTTAAAAAATTAAGAAATCAGGAAGGGGACAAACACTTTTTCACACCACTGTATAAATACACGCAATATATAATATGAAAATAAAAGTGATTTACTTAATTTACAAAATGTACACTGACATCAAGAAGTTCTCTATGCTATTTGCTATTTATTTTTTAGATGACTGTACGCTACGTACAATAAAGATACTTTCTTTAAGATCTAAAAACACAGTTTATTTAACAGTCCTCTATCAGTCAAATGCACATATACTTGATCAAATTGTGAAACATGAACTAAAGGAAGTATACTGTACTTGTGACACAAACCACTTTGTTTGGTTTGTGGAAATGTAGAAATCTGCCAACCCATCTATAAACCCTTTCAGTTTGTAATGTGTGACTAGCATGCATTATGTTCTAGACACCCTTGTGTATCAGCAAAAAATTATCACAAACTGAGACGGAAGCCCTTAATGCATCAATATCTGTAAATACACATCTCACAAATCCCCTTTAGCACTTTGAATAATAAACCCCTTCAGCTGGGCAGGTAAATCAGCTGTGCTACACTGTGAGATAAACAGCACATCCTCAAAATAAAGTCATGCCACTGCCAGCTCCAAGCGCCTCTGCTGACAGCTACCAGAAATAACCATAGATTTATGACTATGAAGTTTAATAAAGCGATATCTGAGAGGAGAGACAGCTTAAAGCAAGGGCCTCTGGTTTAGTCACTATAACTCTTGCTGTAATGTCCTGTTAAATGTTTCTGGCTGAATTGTTAATGCAGGGATTGGCATGTGCTATAGATCTTAAAGGAATGTTTCATGTTTGACACAAGCTGAAAGTATACTTTAGATTATCAAGAACAACAAAAAAATCATTTTGCAATGTCCCTCCCACGAACAACTGCATGTTTATAAGCAGCAGAAGGTTTTTTTTTATCAAAGCATTTATAGATGTGTGTTATTTGAGTGTTTAAGTCTAACTCATTATTTTAGCAGTGGAACAGCTGTTTTGACAACAATTTTGTGGCTTTATTTTCCTTTACAGTAAGTAATCAGTCTCTTTTGTTATTGTCGAGCAGATCATGCGAGGTTTACTGGCTTTACAAGAGTTGGAAATTGAACGTAATTCTACACAAACTAGGTTAGTAAACAGTTTAAAGTCTTGTGGTTATACTTAAAAAAAAACTGTATTCTTACATTTATTCCAGTGCAGTGTTTTGCCCGTTAGACTCTTGCTACATTAAACCATGTGTTATTATTAACTAAAGTTTTTAACCGAAATAATGCTGAAATGAAGAGAAAGAAATTAAAATACAATCAAATAAAAAATAGAAACAAGATTTTTAAAAGTAAAGTTAAATCAATCATTAACGTATGAATAGTAAAGGATGCTGTCAAAACATTTTAGATTTGGATTCAGATTGAGAGAGAAAAATGAGAAAGTGACTTCATATTGAATTGAACTTTAAGTAATTGAAAGTGATATAGAAATATTTTCTCCATAATCTTTTTTTTTCTCCGTATCCCTCATAATAAATAAAATCCACGGAAAGTGTATTGGTAACACTTTAGAATACTGTTTCTTACTTACTACATAACTAATAAGGAATTATTGAAGAACTAACAGGTGATTATTCATTAACACTTAACTCACTACTGTTAACTACTAAGAAAGATGTGTTAACTAATCAGTATGTAATAGAATTTTATGATTGTGTTAAGTAACAGTTAGCTAATCAGTAACTAATATATTCTGTCATACCTCCTGAAGAACTACTATTAATTATCTACTAGTTAGTGTTGAAGAAAAATAACTATGAAGTAACTACTAATGAACAGTTATACGCAAAAAAAACACTGTAATAATCAGGCTGTGTCCCACAAATCAAGTACTTGAGTAAAAGTACAGATACCCCAATAAAATATTACGCCAGTAAAATTATAAGTAGGTCTATTCATTTTCAAAATTACTTGAGTAAAAGGACAAGTACAAAGTACTACTACAGTAGCAACTTTGTTACAGCCCACTTATTAGCCTATAATGGAAATGAAATATGGATTTTGTTTGCTTCTAAATGTTTAACTTTTGATTATGAAAGGTTTGTTAAATTAGTTCAAATGTGGGCAGTATACATGTTAAAATGGAATAAAATATGCTGTATTAAGAAATGTTCTCATCTGAAATAAACAGATGAGAGTATTTTAAAAAGTTTATGATTACTTTTATAGGTTGTTCTTAGTCAAAATGATGTAGTTTATTATTATTTACTAATAGGTTCACTTTAGAATTCTGTAAGTCCTGCAAAATTATGTGATAATTCTTTATTAATTACTAATGGTTCCCTATGTTTTCACTTTAGAATACTGTTTCAGATTCTAAGTAATTCTTCAGGAATTATTTGATAATTCTTTATTAATTACTAATGGGTTCCCTATGTTTTCACTTTAGAATACTGTTTCAGATTCTAAGTAATTCTTCAGGAATTATTTGATAATTCTTTATTAATTACTAATGGGTTCCCTATGTTTTCACTTTAGAATACTGTTTCAGATTCTAAGTAATTCTTGAGGAATTATCTAATAATTCAGCCTGATCTCACAATCAAAACGTACATATTTAGACGTAAATTAAAACTGTCCAATACGTATGTGCCTTTACGTATTTACAGTGTCGTTAACGTATTATCTGGACGTAATTAGAGGTTCGATACGTAACTAAATTTACGTAAAAACAACCTCAAATACGTACAGATAGAACGTTTTCTCTGACCAGTCAGTTATCCATAGAAGCTCATGAAGCTGCTTTTCAATGCGTATCGGATTATTATTATTATTTATTTATTTTTTTTCCCTTTTTATAATTTTTTTTTATAAATGTAAGATCCCTAAACCCCACCCGAACCTAAACCTACCCATTTTATACAGAATGTTAAAAGAATAAAACATAATAAAACACAATTTTAGTAAAAATATAACATTAAAACGTTATTTTGAGCCACTAACGTTAATCCTACACCTACCCCTAAACCTACCCATAACCATTTCTTAAAACTACATAACGTTACTGTTATAAATAAACAAATAACAGACAAACAAATGTAACATTAATCATTTATTCTTTGCGAAAATATTAACAGTGGTACCAAAAGTAGTTCAAATGATAATGAGTTCCAGTCGCAGTCCTCTCTGAAGGTAATAGTTTTTATAAGGTGCAGAGCAGAATTTAATTTATTAATCCGTGAAATTATGAATCTTCTCTCCGTGAAGGCGCACTGGCGCAGTACTGATTTCAAATGTCTATCAACTGAAACACAGCATGTCGCAATCTGTGACGAATAAGGTGAGAACCAATGAGAGTTCGATATCAGTGCCGTAAACCATGTCGTAACGTTTCTCGAGGGTGGCGCACTGGCGCTATTTTCAAATTCGAATCATAATCATATCATAACAAGCGCAGGCTTTGACTGTGACGGTCGCTGTTGCTGAGAATGAAGATGAAGATCGATTGATAAAGGGCTGAATTTGGATATGTTCCTTGCAAACATCTGGATTCTAGAGATATGGAGTACAGCAAACAAATAAAATGGATGTGATTTGTAATTTTATGCTGTGCTTTTGTGTATCTATGGTTATAATGCCAGTCATTGGATAGGAGAAAATCGCACAGCAAAATATTACAAAATGGTTAAACAATTACATAAATTGTATTCATTTTAAGGTTTCAAAGTGTAGTCTCGTTTAACATTATGTAATCCCCGAAACGAGTCTGCAGCATGCACAGAAATGTTATTTCCTATTAAGTAGATGAGTAAACTGCTTTCAATAAATTCACTAAAAACATGTATTGATATGACAAATACAACAGATTTAAATCATTAAGGCCACGATTTTAATATTAATACATGGGAATTTATATACATTCACACTTTACGTTAGATTATTTAATTTTTTTAGCTGCTAACACGTAAGTATTTTTACGTTTTACTGCTATAAATACGTCAAAGTTGTACGTTTTTATGTGCATGAAAACGTAAGTAAATGTACGTGTGGTAGAACCACATTTAACATAAAAATACACACGTATTCTCATGAGATCACGTTGCAGCTGAATAATTCTTTATTAATTACTAATGGGTTCTCAACATTTTCACTTTAGAATAGGCCTAATGTTTCAGGTTCAAAATAAGTCCTTCAGAATTATTTGATAATTAATTATTAATTACTAATGGGTTCCCTATGTTTTCACTTTAGAATACTGTTTCAGATTCTAAGTAATTCTTCAGGAATTATCTGATAATTCTTTATTAATTATTAATGGGTTCCCAATATTTTCACTTTAGAATAGGCCTAATGTTTCAGGTTCAAAATAAGTCCTGCATAATTATTTTATAATTCTTTATTAATTACAAATTGGATACCTATATTTTCACTTTTCCTCAGGCTTTGCCTTACATACAGAAATTGAATTAATGGTAATGTGGTATATGCTGAGGAGGCACACATACAGTACTGTATATAAAATATAAAAACTAAGGTAAGTTATCGCAAGGCACTGGAGTCGTGGTGGGGTTCCTGTCGGAAGCTGAGTTCTTACAAAACACACTCACAAAACAATTTACTACATAGGCAAAACCTCTATAAAATGTATTGCATTTATTAATATTGCATTTTCATACTACTAATAATATTGCTAATAAATTTTATATGAAAGGGTCACAATTCAATGTAATTGTGTAAAACTGTTCATTAGTAGTTACTTCATAGTTATTTTTCTTGAACCCTAACTAGTAGATAATTAATAGTAGTTCTTAAGGAGGTATGACAGAATACATTAGTTATTGATTAGCTAACTGTTACTTAAGATAATCATAAAATTATATTACATACTGATTAATTAACACATCTTCCTTAGTAGTTAACAGTAGTGAGTTAAGTGTCTGTTAGTTCTTCAATAATTCCTTATTAGTTATGTAGTAAGTAAGAAACAGTATTCTAAAGTGTTACCAGTGTATTTGTCTAAAGACTTACATAATACATGTAAAAATAAAATAAAATATTGAAAAACTACAAAATGTAAAATGCTGCCTTCGCAACTATAGTAAATGAAAAAAAAGAGTTTAAGTTAAAGTATTAAAATTACTAAAACTAAAAATGAAGAAGGAATGGAAAAATGACAACATTACTACAACTTAAATGAAAATGAAAATATAAAAATAAGGGCTAATTCAAAATATGAATAAATACTATAATAGTATATAATCACTACTAAAATAATGTTTTTGTTCTATCATTATTTAAAAATTAATAAAAAATAAAAAATCTAACAATTATTTTGTAATCAACTGCATGCCAACTTGCACTGAACTTGAACAAGGGTTTTAATAATCATAAGGGTGAGGGCAAATATTTAGTATTCATAGAAATCCCACAAGCCCTGCCATATAAAACATGTCTAAATATGCAATTAAATGCTCATTTCCCTGTTTCCAAAATCCACAGTCCAGGATCAGATGGAAAAACATCAGTGGTCTATTTTGTTTGAGATCACCCTCCCAGAAAGGCATTCAGACCCTTAAGCCTTATTGAAACATTTCAGTGTTTAATTTATTAAAGCGTGAAGAACTAAATTAATTGTTTATAGTTTCCCTCACACACACACACAGACCCACACACACACACACACACACACACACACACACACACACACACACACACACACACACACACACACACACACACACACACACACACACACACAGACCTGCTCTTATACTCATTGTGGTCATTAACTAATCCCAGAAATCTCATCTGCAGTTTCAATGGATTCCCTTATCCTTAACAATCAAAGCACAAAAAAATAACTATTCTCACCCATAATAACCTCCAACTTTGAGACTAACATAATCATTGACTCGTTCTATCTTTATTTCTGGCACAGTGCACTCTTCCTTGATCTCTGATATGAACATAAACCTTCTCAAATGATGAACTATATATCAAAGGCAGAATACTGACTCTTATCTCACTAATTACACTGAAGATTTGGCATCACCGTGACCTGCTGATATATAATTGCTAAACAAACCTTTCACTCAAGTGAAAAAAAAAAAAAAAAAAAAACCCTGGCCAATTTCCATGGAAAAGTACTGGCAGCTGCTTTTCGTTCTCGATGACTCAAATCCATCTGCCCCAAAACCCTTCTGGGACATTAAAAATTGACTAACAGTTGAAGGAACAGATCAATACAACAGAATTATAGATAAAAATGGAAATGCAATGAAACCCCTCAGTATATATTGTATTTCTATTTACTGTACATTATCAATTTCAAGATCTTTCGGGTTTCAATGTACATAAACAGTAGGATAATAATATTATTATTATTTTTGTTTATTTTTACTGCATTTGTTTTAGTATTTTAGAAGAGAGTCCACATTCAGTTTTAAGTATATTTGGTAGCCTGTATTTATGACAGGAATGAAAATGAGGCTGTGTTCATGCCATTGTAAAGAATTTAATTTTTTTAAGGCCCTCAACCGATCTATTGTTAGCCATTCTCAATGAGAAAGTGCTCAAGTAACATTGCTCAAAAAAAGTTGCCCTGTGTATCATCCGCATAACATGACTAGGTCTATTAGTTTGTCCACAAGGTGGCAAAAATGAACTGGGCTGTTTTTTCAAGAAAAGGGGGAGACAAGAAAACAAAATACAGGTGCATCTCAATAAATTAGAATGTCGTGGAAAAGTTCATTTATTCAGTAATTCTACTCAAATTGTGAAACTTGTGTTAAATAAATTCAATGCACACAGACTGAAGTAGTTTAATCACTGAAAAAAGCAAACAAAAACAAAAACCCACCAATCTCAACAAATTAGAATAATGGTGACATGCCAATCAGCTAATCAATTAAAAATACCTGCAAAGATTTCCTGAGCCTTCAAATTGGTCTCTCAGTTTGGTTCACTAAGCTACACATTCCTGGGGAAGACTGCTGATCGGACAATTGTCCAGAATACAATCATTGACACCGTTCACAAGGAGGGTAAGCCACAAACATTCAATGCCAAAGAAGCTGGCTGTTTACAGATTGCTGTATCCTAGCATGTTAACAGAAAGTTGAGTGGAAGGAAAAAGTGTGGAAGAAAAAGATGCACAACCAACCGAGAGAACTGCAGCCTTGAAGGATTGTCAAGCAAAATTGATTCAAGAATTGGAGTGAACTTCACAAGGAATGGACAGAGGCTGGGGTCAAGGCATCAAGAGCCACCACACACAGACGTGTCAAGGAATTTGGCTACAGTTGTCATATTCCTCTTGTTAAACCACTCCTGAACCACAGACAACGTCAGAGGCGTCTTACCTGGGCTAAGGAGAAGAAGAACTGGACTGTTGCCGAGTGGTCCAAAGTCCTCTTTTCAGATGAGAGCAAGTTTTGTATTTCATTTGGAAACCAAGGTCCTAAAGTCTGGAGGAAGGGTGGAGAAGCTCATAGCCCAAGATGTTGGGTGTTAAGTTTCCACAGTCTGTGATGATTTGGAGTGCAATGTCATCTGCCGGTGTTGGTCCATTGTGTTTTTTGAAAACCACTGCACTCGTTTCCCAAGAAATCTTGGAGCACTTCATGCTTTCTTCTGCTGACCAGCTTTTTGAAGATGCTGATTTCATTTTCCAGCAGGATTTGGCACCTGCCCACCGTGCCAAAAGCACCAAAAGTTGGTTAAATGACCATGGTGTTGGTGTGCTTGACTGGCCAGCAAACTCACCAGACCTGAACCCCAGAGAGAATCTATGGGCTATTGTCAAGAGGAAAATGAGAAACAAGATACCAATCAATGCAGATGAGCTGAAGACCACTGTCAAAGAAACCTGGGCTTCCAGACCACCTCAGCAGAGCCACAAACTGATCACCTCCATGCCACCCCGAATTGAGGCGGTAATTAAAGCAAAAGGTGCCCCTACCAAGTATTGAGTACATGTACAGTAAATTAACATACTTTCCCGAATGCCAACAATTCAATAAAAATGTTTTTTTTTTTATTGGTCTTATGAAGTATTCTAATTTGTTGAGATAGTGAATTGGTGGGTTTTTGTTAAATGTGAGCCAAAATCATCACAATTTAAAGAACCAAAGACTTAGTCTACTTCAGTCTGTGTGCATTGAATTAATTTAATACACAAGTTTCACAATTTGAGCTGAATTACTGAAATAAACGATTTTTTCTACGACAGTCTAATTTATTGAGATGCACCTGTAGTGGTAAAGTCATCGCATCAATGCAGCTGCCTTTAGTTTAAAAGCTCCGGTTGCTATAGAAACCTATATGATAGAAATAATCAGAGTTCTGAGACATGCGTTTAGTACTGCACATGCGCATTGGCTGGACCTGAAAAATGAGCATTATTAACACTATTTGAGCATAAGAAAGAACATTTGAGAGAGATCTGTTCTCATCAATTTCATTGGTGATTTAAAATATGAAATTTTATCATAAGCTTAGTGGACAGGTTTGGAGAATTTGATTATTCCCCAATTCAAAGAGACAGAAGCTGTTTCAAAGATGGCTGCCGAGTGAAATGCCTTAAAGTAGGGGTGTCAAACTCAATTCCTGAAGGGCTGGATCCCTGCAGAGATTTATTCCAATCTACATACCATACCAATCACACTGCAAATATACTGTACATCTGTGTTAGACACCATTGTGCCCAAATTACAAACACTCAAGCTTTTCACTAGCTTTTCATTTTTATTTGCAACTCACTTTAAATTACCGCAAAAATGGTAAAAGGACTTTTATAATATTAACCTTCTAAAATGTCAGTTGTTCAGAATGACCCTAAATGGCTCCAAATCCTGTATGCATTAATGAGAAAAAGCTTCTATTCAGTCAATTTGCTTTCATTTAAAATAAGATCAATCTTGTTCAAAGCTCTTTAGTCCACTGAAGGCTATGCAGATCATGATCAGCTGTTATGTAAAAGGGCAGCTCCACTAACCCACCAGAGACTGAGGTGGCGACAGATGCTGCTGACCGCTAACATGTGTGTTTTGGGTCACATCCAACATATACAGTATCTCTTCCCTGATAACACGCACACACACATTCTCATGGACACACACACACACACACACACACACACACACACACACACACACACACACACACACATCTTATCAGGGTTGAAGAGAGAGAGCAAGACAGCAGAGTTTAAGGACAGGATACTGATTAATACTGTTTCCTAGTGAGCATTTCAACATGGGAACACTTCAGCAAGAGAAGTGTAAATGTTTAGCAGATTTTAAGTACTAATACATTTAAAGGGGTCATATGATGCTGCTAAAAAGAACACTATTTTGTGTATTTGGTGTAATGCAATATGTTTATGTGGTTTAAGGTTAGAAAAACACATTCTTTTCCACATAATGTTGTTGCTGCTCTATGCCCCACCTTTCTGAAACTCGTTTTTTTACAAAGCTCTTCGGTCTAGAAAGCAAGGTGTGCTCTGATTGGCCAGCTATCCAGTGCATTGTGATTGGCTGAATGCCTCAAGCATGTGAAGGAAATGTTACGCCCCTTACTATACTGTAATGTGTGTCCAGGTCAGAACACCGGCGCGGCGAGACAAAAACAATAAAAGCCATTACAAGTGAGGCATTTGTTGCATCCAGTGGGGTCATAATTACAGATTATAATGACTTATACTATTTTATTTCAGCAGTGCATTGCATCGAGCCGCATAAACATAAAAACATGTCTGCATTTGTGATCGGAGACACGACAAACAACAATCTACCCCAGCGGTTCTCAATCCCAGTCCTTGCGCCTCCCAGCTCTACATATTTTGCATGTCTCTCTTTGTTAACACACCTGATTCAGATAACCAGCTCGTTAGAAGTGAGCATGGTCCCTACACAGTGTTCATTGCTCCCTACTCCCATATATGTTCGCTTCTAACTGGAATCATGGCGGAATATCCTGTGATGTCCACTTGGCAGGGCATTTACGTTCGAATAGACCAAACATCTGAAGGCATAAGAGAAACATACAAAATGTGCAGAGCAGGGGGCACGAGGACTGGAATTGAGAACTGCTGCTTTGCACTGCTCAAAACTCACTACTGAATTTTCAGTGGCAAATCATTTACAAATGTATACAGCGAGAATCAATGTTACGCCTTCTTTCTTTGTGTGAACATTTGGGGTGGTGTTATGCAAATCTTCCCACATCGTGATTGTGACGAGTGGGGTGGGGCCGAGAGACGTGGGAACAGGAGCGAGGCCGGTCGAGTGATTGGAGATGAGCGACACCTGCTCGACCCACCGGTCTCGAGTCCCACGGAGGAGATGGAAGGATATAAAACCGGAGCGACCGGAGTTGTGTTTGGTTTTTATTTGTGCGCGTCAGTCGTCCGTGATGGGCAGTCGTCCGTGACGCTGTTTTGTCTCTATTTTGTAATTAAAGTTTCAGTTTGATTGTCCGCCGGTTCCCGCCTCCTTCTTCCCAACGATTATGAAGTTTGTAATTTGTTACAGTGATGTAGACATGTGTGGGCATGTTACAACGAGCCATTTTAGTGGGGGTGGACAAGTCTCAACTTTTATAAAGAATATCTCTTTTGATTTGAGACTTTTGTCTTTGCAACTTTACAGATTTTCTTCATGAGCCAAGAGCTTGTAACACTCCAAAGAGAAAGGAAAATTTGATATCGTGTCATATGACCCCTTTAAGGTACCAATAGGGGTAAATAAGATACAAAGATGTACCTTTTAGCTTTTTGTACCTTACACCAGTGACAGCTTTGTACATCCAAACATCATTTAAAGGTGCAGTGCACGTAAATAATCTAAAGATGTGGTATTTTTCATATATATATATATATATATATATATATATATATATGGGATGTTTAGAGGTGTAAATAGTGCTAAATACTGTGGGAGATAAGGTTACACTAGATAAGTGTAATAGCAACAATTGCATTGTGTGTAAAACAAGTACAAACGGTGATAGATGATTTTTACACACAGTGTAAATAGAAGTGATATGCTATTTATACATGAATGATAAATTAGAGCAATGATAGCCAAAGTTACTGAAAACTGCCTTTGGCTTTTTATTCCCTGATTTCATAGGCAAACATTAAAGGGACAGTTCATGCAAAAATACACATTTTCATAATTTACTCACCCTCAAGTTTTTCTAAACCTGTGTGAGTTTCTTTCTTCCATTGAACATAAAAGAAGAAATTTTAATAATAGAGGAAACAAACAGCTGCTGGTAGCCATTGACTTCCATAGTATGGAGAAAAAATTGCTATAAAAGTCAATGGCTACTGGAAATTAATTACCAACATTCTTCAAAATATCTTCTTTTGTGTTCAACAGAAGAAAGAAAGTCATACATGTTTGGAACAACTTGAGGGTGAGTAAATGACGACTGAATTTGAGGGTGAACTTTCCCTTTAAACCATTTTTCATGTTTATCATAATTACATTGTTTCAATGGACTTTCTGGAGCACATTATGCTTATACAATTCTCATTTTGCATGGAATTTGGTACGTAGATGGAGATATTTATGTTTTATGTTTACTATATTGGAATATTTATACCTTTTTAAATCTTTTCAAGCTTTCCTCGTATGCTGGTGTGGCACTAGGGTGTCAAAATCCTTAGCAATATAATGCTACTGAGACAGCTGAGCTTTTAAATTATTTCTCGTTTGCTAACAACGACCGGGGAATGTTTGCTTGGACATCTGTTCTTGACACCTGTCTGCTGTAGGAAAATATTGAAAATATTTCAAAATTCCAGGTTGTGCTGTAGAAACAAAATGGATCTCCACAACTGAACCTGAAATGCATGGCAATGATATACTCCACAGATCTCCAGACTAGCCTTTTTCTAGCAACACGGGCCTTCTGTGTGATGCAAACATGGAAAATGCAACAACAAATTCCAAAAAGCCTGGTTTTATGTACTTTAATCACAGAATTCTGTAGAATGCCATACTTAGCATTAAGGAGAAACAGTTCAAAGGAAAAACAGGAAAAGTTATGTTTTTAAGGAGAAACAGATGATAAGGAACATAATTGGAATAAAAAGAAAAAAGCATAGACTGATCTCCCAATTGTGTTGTCTTGATTGTAGGCCTCCTGTTTTGGTTATTTTTATATATTTCCATAACCAGTTCAGCAGAAAACAGTTTTTAGAATATATGCAGCATTTCAGGATATCAGATTGTATCTTCAATGAAACAGTGGTAGGTCTTCGAAAGGAAATAAATAAACAAAAAAAGGCAATAATTTGTCAAAGACAAAACAAATAAAGACAAAAAAAGCATAATTTGCTTAAACTCATATCATCCAAAAACTTGCATTGTTACATTTCCTTATACACAGATTAAGTGTTTTTCATCTTTAGGATTCTGTTTTCCACACGGCCACACTAAAATAAAACTAGTCATAAAAATGTTTCTATTTCTATTTATTTCCCTTAATAACACATTGGCTTATGCATCATCATCATCATCATCATCATCCTGCATGATGACCTAGCACAGAATATCTGGAACTAGGTTAGAGCCATCCTTGTTTTCTTGCCAAGATAATGTAGGGCTTCCTGGACATCCTAATTTATCATGAGGGTATCAAGGGATGGTTCCCAATGAGATGTTTTTCCTAATCTAATGCTTTGTGATGACAAAAATGGAAAGACAAGTAACTAAAACGAACATATAATCATAGAGTTAAAGAAACACACAAATAATAATTTCTCTGAATCTATTTCAAGATTTAGAAACCCACTGTGATAAAGACTTGATAAGCAGTAATTGTTAAATATGAAGTGCTTTGTTACATGAAGCAACACTGACTGTGTTCTTGTGAGAGTTCTGACTGTTTAGCAGAGGAAACAAGATATGCATTCACTTGCTTACACTGTGCTCTGTCAATACTAGATGTGGTTCCAAGAAGTTATACAAAAAAATAATGAAAATGCTTTTGAGCTGGCAATGGATTCAATTCCCAAAAAACACTTATAAAATAGCTTGAATGCACCCTAAATCCCTTTGTATAAAAGTGTCTGATACAAATGTGATGAGTAATGCAGGAATTGATACATTTTTCCCTGTAAATTAAAAAAATTCGAACTATTTTTCCCTAAATGTGTATGTCTTATATAACATATACTCTAAAATGATTTGTAGAAGTTGTGAATAAAATAAGATTATTGGAGTACGGTTTACAAGAAAATACTTCATCTTTTTTAACTTCAAAATTTCATGTTTAATTCAATATGTGAAATTTACTAGAATTTTCTGAGCGAAAATGTTTTCAAAGTACAATTTATATATATTTTTTCAGTGATGATTATGGAAAGACAATTGTTCTTAACAATTAATATTTTTTTTTTAATCCTTATTTCTCATACCTGAACCACCTGCTGAATTATAGAAATATAGATAGATACAAGATAAATACAAGTGGGTATAAATACAGTATATATATAACGTTATGTACATTCTGCCATTAAACTGATTACATATTTTGCTTTTTTATTTTTTTAAATGATAAAGGTTTCAACTGTACAACATTCTTTTAAATTAAACACTTTATTTCATAAATTAGAGGCAGATTTTGTCTCAGTAGTAGGCGAGACAATGCTAGTGTACAAGGCATCAGGTGAACTTTGACCTTGTTGCAGTTGATGAACAGTTGTGTACCTTCACAGATTTTGCCAAATCACATCTCCATTCATTGATGTACAAAGTGACCATGACATTTTCTACAACATCCTCAGAACTTAACAAGTCCAGTTTGAAGGGTTATGCTAGTATTTTTTGGCAGCTCCTTTTGTTTGTCTGCCGAACAGAGAACAGGTGAAACAACACGCTTTTAATCCACCACAAGAGTGTATTTGACAGTCCAAGACACTACAGTCATCTGGCCAATACGAAAACAAAGTTTAACGTGCAACTGCAATGCACATGTTTTGCTAAAAAAATATTAGTGCCATATTATTTGGATTTAGAAGTGGAGTAACACTATAAAGTTTTATTTCTTCATGAATAAATGCTTTAATTAGGCTGTTTCATAAGAATAATCTTCACACAATTCCATTCCGCGGCAGCTGGAAACTTGAAAGGACGAGCCAATATTTGGATCAACTTTTGAACTAGATTTCCAAACAAACCCATAAGGCTTTATTTATCATGCGTCTAGAACACTGAAGTATTTCCTGTGATGTTCAGATGGAGGTGTTCGGAGGAGCACACACAGAAAATACAGATCTCTCTTTAATCAGTCAACACTTCTCTGCTCTGCTCTCTGGAAACCAACAGGCCAGATGTTTTAAGAATGAAAACAATGAAACCGAGCTTCGGGACGGGTGTACTGATCTGAATTCCTTTATTTTGTAACTTTTTTTTTTGCCTTTAATATCAACCAAAAATGGCAAAAATAAGTGTGATTTTCTGCTATTAGTTGGGCAAACAGATTGCCCCGACCCCAAACTCACAAGATTGGTTTGAGCTTTAAAAAAAAAGTTTGGAAAGCAGGACAGCGGTGCAGAAATTAAAAAAACAAAAATTATCTGACCAAAGTAATTTTTTTTAACGTTCTTAATGTTCTTACCAAGGCTTGTATTTATGATTAAAATATACAGTAAGAACAGTAATATTGTGAAACATTATTGCAGTTTACAAGAACTGCTTTCTAATTTAATATATTTGAAAATGTAATGTATTTCTGTGATGGTACAGCTGAAATTTCTTCAGTGATCCTTCAGATATCCTTCTAATATGATGAGTTGCTGCAATTATTATTGGAGCTCAAATATGAAATATGGTCCTTATTTTTTATAAATGTTGAAAAAATGTTGTAGAAACCGTTTACCGTGATTTTTTTTTCCAGAATTGTTTGATGAATAAAAGGTTCATTGAGCAGCACTTTTTTTTGTAACATTATAAATGGCTTTACTGCGACTTTTGATCAATGTAACCTGGCCTTAATTACATAAAATATAAAACAAATGTTTGTGTGTGTGTGTGTGTGTGTGTGCACATTTTGGAAAGCATCTTAGAGACATTGCTACAGTTCTTCTGGATTGAGTCTGTCTCAGTTTGTTTTGTCCCATTTCTTCATGTCCTTCCAGACAGACTGGATGATGCTGAGATCAGATCTCCGTGTGCTGTTTTCAGACTCCTTGTGCAAACAAAAAACTCTCTGGATTATTACAATTAATGGCAAAATGAACGTTTGGAAATGTAAACTGATATTTTCTTACTGACACTCTAAATGACTTAAATTAATTTTTAGTTGGTGAAAATACCAGTATTCTAAATATATATATATGGTTTCCACAATAATATTGAACAGCAAAAACTATTTGTTTCAGCATTGATAAGAAATGTTTCTTGAGTGAATCGGGTTAAATTGTTAACCATTAATTTCGAGACAGAAACACTAAAGATTTTCAAAATATGGAGAGTAAACATTACATGATCCATCTAAAATCTGAGTCACTAGTGAAAGTTTATTTTAATTCCTGGTGCATCTTCTATTACTGGCCTTAAGTGTGTTATCTAGGGGATGTGATTTCTTGAGCATCACTCACATTAGTGCTGAATATGCAGTTCATAAGCATCCACACTCAGTGTTAAACTGTACAGAAATGAGCGATTGTTATTATTCTGTGGAATTAACACACACCCTGCTAAATTCAGTCTTTGGTGTCTGCATACAAGGACTAGACATTATCCTAAACAAAACCCAGTGGGATTGTCAACCTCTTTTTTAGAAGTTATCATCCTATTTTTTTTCTTCTAAACAAGTAATTTTGGCATGCAACCATACATGTACCTTAAACCTTTCATTTACAACCATATCAGTTCCTATAAAATCCCCTTTCCCAAACACAAACCTGGCAGCACACTTGACCTTGGCATCACAAGAAGCCATCCAACATCCTGAGCTTACTGTGGCACTCTTTATTGTGTCCGAATCTTAGTTCCTCCTCCCATGTTTGACTGTTCGGTTGGGGTTTTGACAGCCTAATCGAAATATAGCAAGAGAGGTTGTGCATTAAACATATTTGACCACATGCAAAAGCTAAAACATGAAATCGGTGAAACTCTGGTTAACCATGAGAAAACAGCAACAGGTGGTTTATTGCATTTAAAGAACATCAGCAACAGCTATATGATAAAAGACACCAATGTTTACTCTAACCAGGGTTAAAACATGGTTTAGAATGATGATATCCAGGGGTTGAGCGCCACGTGAAAAGCTCTTTAGTAATTAACCTGTTAGAAATAAATAAATAGAACTAGATAACAAATAAATAAAGGTTATAATTAAATAGATTAACTGTAGGCTGTTTAGTACTTTTAAAAGTGAAGGTAGAAAATGTTAGTCACTCATTAGTCTTAATTTAGCTAGGCTGGTTTGTTTTTATCAAGCTTTTGAACAAATGACTGCATGCCGAACCTGGCAAAGTTCACAATTTGAGCAGTGGCTTATGGGTAGTTTTGATAAAGTGACCTCTCCTTCAAAATCTCCTGCAAAATCAGATACTTGTAACAATTATGTGGATATCCTGTATCATAGCAGCAAATAGCACCTGGCGTTTTTAGCTGGCTAAAGGTTATTTCAGATGAGATATGATAAGTTAATTGAAAGCTCTGTCATTGCTTAATAAAGACACTAAATGCAAAGAACACAGAAATTAAAAATGGAAAATTCTGTGAATAAAAACATATTAAGTAACCACTTTTATATTAGAAACTGTGTATATTTTGCAGTTTGTGTACATAATCTAGACACGTTTATGTAGGTGAGGCATGCATGAGACCGTATCCCCCCTCTCTCATTTCCAAATGATTACCTCACTTTCCTAAAGAAAAACAGAGACTAAAAAGCCTTCAAATAAATAAAGAAATAAAAATTCCTTAAAAAAACCTTATGATCAAAAGAACTCAACTGAGATTGATTTTCAGTGCAGAGTGAAGTAGATAGCAGATAAACTCTCTGATTAACTTCAAGACCATTTGTTTCCTATTTTGGCCAAGTGCAATCAGTCTTCTAACACACACACACACTCACAGCTGGCTACATATCAGCCTGACAGTTTGCACCGTATTTCAGCAGAAGCCAGAGAGAAGGCCTGGTTCATAAGAGAGTAAGATTCACTCACACTGCAGTACACAAACATAATCAAGCCCAATCATTTCAAGAGCTGCAGACGCTTCCTGTAAAGCCTACTCAAAGAGTTACTCAAAGCCTCGAGATGTCTGCGAGGCAACGTCAAGGATACACACCAGCGTGACTCTTAAATACACTAGTTTGAACTCGGCGTTCCTCTAATGCTACATGTTCCTCTGAAGTGCAATGAATTGAGCCAAGAGACTGTCATTTAAATGTAACCTGTCTCCTACAAAAACATATATTTAGAGGCTGTGAGACTCAGTGGTTATGAAACGTTGGAGATGTCCCTGTCTTTGAACTTCTGCTTTGGCTCCAGGAAGAAGATGCATCACTTCAGTCTGTCAGGAAGGAATTATTTGAGAGACTCTGAAAAAAAAAAAATCGTGTGCGTTACGCCCTGTCTAGGGAGGAAGACAAACATTTGCGACAACTATTTCATTAGGAGTTTGAGATCCGGAGCTGACAAGATCAAAATGTTCTTAGTTTTATAACTCTTCCTTACCTATCCCAAAGAAAATAAAATCAAATATAGTTCACTAACGACCCACCCAAACATAATCACTACCCAAGATCATTTTGTTTTTACAAGAGTACTTACAGAGCCAAATCAAGAGGGCAATTCAGAAATCAGAGTCAAACAGGCAACGTGTTCAAATAAACCAGCAGCTCTTTTGATACAACACTTGCAACTAAACACAAAACAAAGCAAAGCAAACAACTTTGGTTATCAGGGTGTTGATGGGTGGTTGCAAAGGTTTATTTGATATTTATCTGCATACAACAGCTCGGTGAACTTTGACCTGTGAATCTGGAAAGCAAAAAAAAGGATGGAGCTGTAGAAGATGCAGTCAGAAACCTGGAAGACAACTAAAATGTTCAAGCCATGAACCATCTGGAAATTCCTGGGTGTTTTTGTTTTTTAATAAAAGGCGATGTTCAGTTTATGAGTAAAATATGGTTTTACTCACAGACACTTTGTTCTACAACATAAATTATACATGCATGATATCTCAAACATGAATTTTGAAAGTGTATTTTTTTGTTTTAGCAATATTTTTTCTTTTTTTTTTTTTAATGTGCACAATATCATTTGTCCATCAAAATGTGCACAGTGTTGGAGAATTTAACAAAACATCCATAAATCTTCAGATAATGTTTACTACAGACCTTACATTATTCAATAATTGAAAAAAGTCATTACAAAAACCAAAAGGAAATTCCCTAGGAATGGCATGGTAAATTAGCCTTTTGGATTTGCCTACGAAATTAATTTCAAGGCTGTACAGCTCTATAGAGGATCTAAACGTCACAGACTGACTCCTGGGTTCGAGAAGAAAAAAAAAAAGCAAAGATTTACAGGATCCAAAGCTTCATGTGACTGCAGCTGGGGTCCTGATGACAGCTGTGCAGTTAAATTACATGGCCTGAAATTACATGGTCTTAATATCTAGAGCAATATTGCTTGTCAAGAAAATTTTAACTGATTTAAGAATGTTTGAATATTTGTATGTGAATTATTATTTTTATTTTTTTCAGGTGAAAAGATATTAATGGGGGTGGAAATGATAGAGAAAATGTGATTTTAACAGTGATGAGAAATTAATAGTGATGTAAAAAAAAATACAAAAGAGAAAAACACTGATTAAAATAATTATTACACGGAAAAATTATAGAAAAAGACAAAAAAAGACAAAAATGTGGATTTAAAGTTTTTACAGGAGAAAACAAAGATACTGATGAAATTTTTTTTTTACAAAAAATGAGACAAATACGTCTTAATATCTTAAATAACATTTAAATTCTGAATGTTTTTTTCTCCGGAAAACAAAAACAAAACAAACAAAAACAAAACATTATATAAACAGACCAAAGGGTGAAAGTTTTTTTTTGATTTGGTTTAATTTTACAGGGATGAAAAAGACAAAAAGAGAGATTAAAAAGGCATTTTTACATTGTAAGGCAGCTCTAATATAAATAATATAAATATATTTTCAGGAGAAAAACGGAGGTAAACAGAGGATTTAATGGAGATAGATGTAAGATTTATCCATGTTACTCCTTTACTTCTCTGTAAACACCCAAAAAAACTGTGTTTCTAAGCAGGCACTGAGCCCGTAGGCTTCTTTTTTGAATCAGTCTCTCTCTGTTTAAAGTCATGAAGCAGACATTCAGACTGTGGCGGCAGGTGCATTAGTCGTGATTATGTGTAAGAGATGTGTTAATATTCATAATCTCCACCATCTCTCATCTCAAAGACTTGCAAACACACCCAGTGTTCATCTGCATGAGCACACATTCTTTAAAGTGGTCTCATCACAGTATAAAACCAACATTAAACCCATTTTACAAACATTACAGACTCTTCTGGAGAAGATTCGGATCTCAGAAAGAGCTCTGAGCCTTAAAGTGTCTCAGATCTTCTCTTACAAATCCCAGTTACCCATAACAAACCATAACACAGAAGGACTGAAACAGTAATATAACAATTCAAAAGCATTCATTTGTTAATGGCTATTTAAATTGCCCAGAGGAGCGTTTTATTGCTCAGATATTGCTCTTTCAAATTAAACATCAACATGACAGAGCAATCTCTTTCTTGAAGTTACAAAAAATAAAAAATGATTCAAATTGATAAGAAATGTGTTTAAAAAGAATTTCAAATTAATTTTGTTGAACTTGAAATTGTGATATATGTGTGTGTGTGTGTATGTGATTGTGTGTATGTATATATATATATATATATATATATATATATATATATATATAGAGAGAGAGAGAGAGAGAGAGAGAGAGAGAGAGAGAGAGAGAGAGAGAGAGAGAGATAGATATATAGATATATATATAGATATATTATATATTCTCCGGAAAAAACATTTATGTCACTGGCTTCCAGTGCAAACATACTGACTAATCTAGAGCAGTAATATAGAGTGACTCACTCAATATGTGATGAGGAACAGATATTCATATGATATACTGATCTCTGCACTTAATGTCACTAATGCAGACTCTGGAGCACATGCATGATAAACTGGTGTGACAAGCTAGCCGTTACACACACACACACACACACACACACACACACTGGGATGAGAAGAGCTTTAGATTGATAGTGTCTGCTTGAGGAGCTCAGGTCTCTGGAATGTTGTGCTGGAAGAGGATATGAATCTGAACATGGAGTTCATCAGCAGCAGACACACAGAGGGAAAAACACACATAAAGTGTAACCTGTCAAGAACATGTCTGAGTCATATTTCACACTATAATTAAATATTTTGCACTGTGAGATCATTTTCATTCAAATTAAATTCTAAATAAAATAATTTATTACAGAAAAAAATGAAATACTAATCAAACTGTTTTTCAAATTTTTTGAAATCTTAAATACTGAATAAAGTCAGCATTATAGTCAGTATTATATCTGTAATACTACCAATAAAATGATTATTTATATAAATGATTTTAAAGTATAGGCATACAACATTTACCCTTACATTTAGAATTTATGCATCAACAAAAAAATTAAGAAAATAACAAAATAAATATAACATGAATAAAGTATATTAAGTAAGCAAAATAAAATATGGATTTTATTTTTAATAATGTCCTGATGCAGTACAACAATGTGGAAAATGTAAGGGAAAATGTTTTTTTTTGTTTTTTTTACAATCCTTAAAATTTTTTTACAGGTTCAAAGATACCAGGTCACTTTTTCTTGTAATCTTGATATGCTCTTGTCATATTCACTCATATACCATAATACACAAGTGGATTGTATCTTATTTTCATGTTTTTTTACCCCTTGAAATCTAAGTTTTGCATAATCATGGCTCGTTTGCCAAGAATCTGAAATATGTTTTTCAGAACAGTAAAACTTCTAGTAAAACTACTGATCATACAGCTGCACGTCCACAAATACCTGTTCTTACAGCTCCATAATTGTATCCATATTTAGCCTGAATTACTTTGATGAGGAGATCAACAGATACGGGAATATTTCTGATGACACAAGAGACATTAAAGCCTCCTAATGCACTGCACCAGTCTTTCTGACATCGATTGTCCATCAGAGCCAGGAAGACAGCTAGACTATAAATAAAAGATGCCACTTCATGTTCTTCTGTCTCAAGATAGCAATTAAACAGGACGTCGATCGGCAAAAGCAGAGGAAAGAAGGGTATTAGTGTCTAAGCCAGCATCACCAAGGGCTCTCAGAAAATCAAGAGAGGGGCTCTGTGAAGTAATGTGGGGCATATATGAGGAGACGGTCAGACAGTGTCTGACATGCTTTTTTCTTTAGGACTGAACTCAGAATAGAAACAGAACAACAGAAGTACAGAGGCTTGACTTTTGCCCAGCTGACAGACATTTACTGTCAAAACGACAAACAATTTCATATACGTATACAGGTTATATATATGAACAAGAAACTGGTGAAAAACAGTGAAATACGGACTTAATTAACAACAACAACAACAACAACAACAACATCAACAAAAAAGAATAAATACAGTATTATTTTATTGGTCTCTGAGTAAGGCTTGGTAACATCTCTGTAAATGTAATTTAAATGCAGAGGGGTTTATGGCAAAGCTGTGTGGAAAACAAATCAATACTATCAGGAGCAAGAGGTCTGACACCTCACTGAGTCACTCGTCTTTGTTTTTCCTCAACAAGAAGAAGAACAAACCTGCTGGACTGTGACTGTCCACCAGGAAAACAAGCACATTTCACTGACAATATAAAGCAGTGGCTTTTGACGCAAGCTAATCGTTTATTAAAAGCCAGTGGAAACTGGTTATCAAGGAAAGCAGCTTGCCTTGTCCCTTCAAGATCAGGGCCAAACTATGAATCAGAGTTACGAGAAAGCGATCGCAACCTCGATGCCCTCGCCCCAGAGAAACACTCCTCACTTTCCATACTAATAAACGCATGTTTGTACAGTAGATGCAAACACTTGGCGCTAACATCCCACTTTAGCACGATGCAGGCACAAAAGTGTGCCAGATGTCATAAACATAGAAAACATTAAACGAGCAAAGACTGACACGTGCATATCGAGTGTGACGCGTGCAATCACATCCCAAAATAAGCTGTTGTTTTCGAATCAAATTTAATTCAGATCTCGGTCTTCACATAGGGCAGCAAAACCCAAGAGAGGGAAGGAAAAAGTAGAGCAAACTGCATGAAATAAATGGACGGAAACCACTCCAGAAAGAGAAAGCCACAGGCTTTGAGAGTGAATATTTGTTTGGAAGCTGATTTTCAGCAGAGACACTCTATCTCTGTCAGATCTGTTTAGACACTGGCAAATCTTCTCTAAACATGTTTTGCTCAGAAAAAAACACACTTTTTACTGTGTAATCTTAATGACGTTAGAATTGTAGCTTGTGGCCAATATAAACACTAAGCTGCTTAGCAAGACCAGTGTGAAAGAGTGTGAAAGAGTGTGAACGCCGAAAAGACAACACAACAAGCATGAGAACAGGAGGAAGAGTATTACCATCCAGTCTTCAGAGTCACATGATCCTTCAGAAATCATTCTGGTATTACTGCTCAAGAAACATTTCTCATTATTATCAAAACAAAGTTTCTTTAAGAAAAAAAGTGCAATTCTGTTATCATTTACTAACCCTCATGTCATTTCAAGCTCAAATGATTGTCTTCTGTGGAACTCAAAAAGACATTTAGCATTCTTTTCACGATTTCACCAGAGGACTCTGCTACACCTGCAGCACTCTCCAATAATTTCTCATTTTCCAACACCCCCCGTTTGACTGGAAGAGGTGGAGGTACTGGTCTGCTCATCTCTAATGATTGGAAATTTAATTCTTTACCATCTTTGGGTATCAACAGCTCCTTTGAATCTCATTCAGTTACTGTTACCAACCCTTTTAAAATACATTTTGTAGTTGTCTATCGACCCCCAGGACCACTGGGTAACTTTTTGGATGAATTAGATGTGTTGCTCTCAACCTTTTCTGAGGATGGTACTCCCCTAGTTATGCTTGGAGATTTCAACATCCATCTAGATAAACCTTTGTTTGCTGATTTCCACACTCTGCTTGCCTCTTTTGATCTCAACCGAGTGTCAACTACTGCTACTCACAAATCAGGCAACCAACTGGACCATATTTATGCACGACACTGCTCTACTGATCATGTTCTGGTTACTCCACTGCACACGTCGGATCACTTCCTCCTCACTCTTAACCTCAACATGGTCCCTGCCACATCACTTACCCCTCCACATGTCATCTTTCGACGTAACCTACGCACACTTTCACCCTCCCGGCTTTCTGCAATGGTTTCATATTCACTTCCTTCCCCTAAACTGTTTGCATCTTTGGATGCTAACAGTGCTACTGATACTTTCTGCTCCACTCTTACATCTTGTTTAGACACTGTTTGTCCCTTATCTTCCAGGCCAGCCCGTAACACCCCTTCTGCCCCTTGGTTATCTGATGTTTTACGCGAACACCATTCTAAGCTTAGAGCTGCTGAAAGGGTGTGGCGCAAATCCAAAAATACTACTGACCTTAATGTGTATCAGTCACTCCTATCTTCCTTCTCTGCTGATGTCTCCACTGCTAAAATGACATACTACCATAACAAAATAAACAATTCGTCTAACTCTCGCATGCTTTTTAAAAC
The DNA here is from genome assembly GCF_963082965.1 of Carassius carassius. Classification (NCBI taxonomy): domain Eukaryota; kingdom Metazoa; phylum Chordata; class Actinopteri; order Cypriniformes; family Cyprinidae; genus Carassius; species Carassius carassius. The sequence goes on along the minus strand of NC_081763.1, from coordinate 29,676,228 downwards.
ATTTTCCTCACTTCTTTGTCCTCCTCCTCCACCTCCTGCTTCATCTCTAATAGCTGACGACTTTGCAATGTTTTTCATTAATAAAATTAAACACATAAGTGCACAATTTTCCACACCACAATCAGTCAAGCTCATATCACCAGCAAACATACACTCATTTACATCCTTCTCTTTACTCTCTGAGGCAGAAGTCTCAAAACTCATCCTTTCTAATCACCCTACAACTTGCCCGCTTGATCCTATTCCATCTCATCTCCTTCAAGCTATTTCTCCTGCAGTTGTACCTGCACTCACTCACATCATCAACACATCCCTCCACACTGGTGTTTTTCCCTCATCATTCAGACAGGCACGTATAACTCCACTACTTAAGAAACCCAACCTCAACCCATCTCTTTTAGAGAACTACAGACCAGTTTCCCATCTAACTACTGAGGTGCCTCAGGGCTCAGTTCTTGGACCACTTCTCTTCTCTGTCTACATGGCATCATTAGGTTCTGTCATTCAGAAACATGGCTTTTCATACCACTGCTATGCTGATGACACTCAACTCTACTTCTCATTACATCCTGATGATCCGACGGTTGCTATTCGCATCTCAGCTTGTCTAACAGACATTTCTTCCTGGATGATGGACCATCACCTTCAACTCAACCTTGCCAAGACAGAACTGCTTGTGATTCCAGCAAACCCATCGTTTCATCACAATTTCACCATCAAGTTAGGCACATCAACCATAACTCCTTCAAAAACAGCTAGAAGCCTTGGAGTTATGATTGATGATCAGATGACTTTCACAGACCACATTGCTAAAACTGTCCGATCCTGCAGATTTGCTTTATTCAACATCAAGAAGATCAAGGCCTTTCTTTCGGAACATGCTGCACAACTCCTTGTTCAAGCTCTTGTTCTGTCCAGGCTGGATTATTGCAATGCCCTCTTGGCAGGTCTTCCAGCCAATTCTATCAAACCTTTACAATTAATTCAGAACGTGGCAGCAAGATTAATTTTTAATGAGCCAAAAAGAATACACGTCACACCTCTGTTTATCAATTTGCACTGGCTTCCAATAGCTGCTCGCATAAAATTCAAGGCATTGATGTTTACCTACAAAACTACCACTGGTTCTGCACCCATTTACCTAAATTTGTTACTTCAGACTTATGTGCTCTCTAGAAGCTTGCATTCTGCAAGTGAACGTCGCTTGATTGTGCCATCCCAAAGAAGCACAAAGTCACTTTTACGGACTTTTAAATTAAATGTTCCCTCCTGGTGGAATGACCTCCCCAACACAATCCGAGCAGCTGAGTCGTTAGCCATCTTCAAGAATCGGCTGAAAACACATCTCTTCCATCTTTATTTGACCCTCTAACTTTAACACTCACTATTCTAATTCTATTCTTTAAAAAAAATCTACCAACCTTTCTAATTTTTTGTATTCTATTTTATTTTCATTTATTATGCAATTATATGTGTGTGTGTGTGTGTGTGAAAAGATCTCTAACACTAGCTTGCTCTATTCTTTTTTTATTCTATCGGTTATTTTTTTAATTTTATTTATTTTTATTATTTAAAATCCCATGCTACGTGTACTGTGTTAACCTATCTGAGACTTGTTATAGCACTTATATATCATTGCTCTTTTTGTTGTTTTTGATTGCTTCCACTGTCCTCATCTGTAAGTCGCTTTGGATAAAAGCGTCTGCTAAATGAATAAATGTAAATGTAATGTAAATGATTTAATACAGTAACAAAGGACTGTCAAGCTCCAAAAAGTACATGAACGTACTATGAATGTAACAATAGTCCATATGACTCATTCATTTTATTGCAAGTCTTCTGAATCAGTATGAGAGGAACAGAGCTCATTTTACAATACTATTAACTGAAAAGTTAATATATATGCTTTAGCTGTATGGAAAAGACCAGCATAAAGATTCAAGAAAGTCACACAGGTTTGGAACAACATGCTATAAATTAATATTTTGGCAAGTTACTATTTGAACCTGAAAGAGTGTTATGTAAGTGTATGAGTAAGACTTTGTGTTGGTGTGTGTTTAAACAGAGGAGGTGTAAAAGCAAGATACTCGGAATCATCAAAGCGATGATAAAACTGATAAACGCACACTTCTCTCCGTTCGACGTGCTCATGTTCTTTGTTTAAATCTTTGGACCACATCCGTATGTGAATAAATCTGGCGTGGATTCTAGTTCTTTACATGCTCATGGGTGACCAAGAAACAGTCATCACCTTCATATTACAATGAGCTATTATGGAAATATCCATTGCACAACACTCGAGAGGGAATCCTGGTTTGAAACATAACCTGATCATCCACTGTGAAACAGATGTATAAATGTGACTTGCAAGTTATGTTCGGGAACAGATACTACAATAGTACTCATTAATTCTGCATTATATACATCGTGTGATCAACATGCATTTTTTTTGCTAAAATTAACAGTTCAAATTTACATTTTTGTATTTGACAACACAAGTAATGAACTACTAAACATAGCAAGTTTTCTTCAGTGGTCATGCTCATCAGAAAAACAACTGACTTTCCACCTAGCCATCAAGCAACCACCCACCCAACTAACAAATATATATTTGATATATGAATGGCTTGCTAGTGTTACCTATTTGCAATTGTTCGTGTTAAATATAGCAAAACAGGCAACATCAAAAACCTTGAGAAATCCAGAATTTTCCAGAAGCTTCCTGTTATCTGCTGCCCAACAGCTACATACAAAGATACACACATATGCATGATGCAAAGCAAAACAACAGTGTCATTGAGCTGTCGCACTGTTTTCCTACAGCATACACCCAGGGAATTAACCTGCATCCTTTCTGGAAAGAAATAATCCAAGCTAAATATGGCTCTACAAACACAACATTCAACAGAAGCAGCCTGGAACTCACTGGACACAGAAAAGAGAAACGCAGAGCCTGTCCAGATGAGTTTACTGTATGTGAAGTCATGGAAGAGGATCTCGTCCAGCTGCTGACTGGTGTATGAAAGCTGGGAACAGAAGATACTTTGTTGTACAAAAGACCTGCACTTCACTTCGGTGCAATATTTAGATGTCAGAATGTTTTGTGAAGGCTTCCTGACCACAATTTATGTCAGACGATTTGGGATTTTTGGAAAGAAACAAATGCCCAACTGTGTCATGTGGTCTTGGACAACAACAAAAGTTGATTTATGAAAACATTTGAGTGGTGGGATTAGAAAAATGGCTGTAAATGAATGCATCAGTGTCAAATAAATAAAACCAAGTTAAAATATTGTGGCTTAGAGAAGGGAACTGGTACAAATTTGATGTGCATTGCTAAAAATGGCAAGGATTTAAGAGTAATGTCATTTCCTGATGTCCTCTCAAAATACAAATTAAACACCCACATGTTTGTTTAGAACTGTTTTGGACAGTTTTTGCTTGTAAACGGTGCTTGATCTGTGTAAATTTCTTACCTGATTCAGACAAGACTGTTTCCGGGAGAAAACAATCATATGGACAGAGTGCACGTATTTTAGCTGGTAACAACACTTTAAAGTTAAAAATGTCTTGGATTTGTTTCTTTCAAATTCTGAGCTTTTCACTTCACTTGTTTGGACTCTCATTCTAACGGCACCCATTCACTGCAGAAGATCCTTTTGTGAGCAAGTGATGTAATGCAAAATTTCTCCAAATCTTGGATGGTCTGATGGAAATGTTCATTTTCAGCAAATGTTCATGTTCAAATTTTATCCAACACCGAACAACAAATTTGTGTATAAACACTGAACGATTTCCTCTCTGCCTTTAAGCTTTCTATTTTAATACATCTTTTGCAATAGTTGAACATGACTCACTCAGACATAAGGTCACTGTTTTCAGAGACTGACATCTTCAATAAACATCACTCTTGCAATTAGCAATCACAGCATAACAGAAGCTTGATTCCATTAGTATATGTTAAATGAACGGTCAAATGAGATTTCGAGATATTGATAATACAAATGTATGCTGATGATGATGCCTGCATCAGACAGTAACATATACGCAGGCATTTAACATTTACAGTTAGTGCATGTATTTCGTTTGGGGTTTATGTGGGTGACATAGGTTTGAATCTTTTCTATTCATTGTTTTATTAATATTCCCAAGTTGAAAGAGTTCACCCAAAAATTACAATTGCCATTATTTACTCACCCTCCACTTGTTCCAAAACTGTGTGAGTTTCTTTTCTAACTGACGGTAATGTATGTTTGTTGACACGTAGAACAACAGCTCAATCTTAATAGGACGGGTTTGCAACTGCATAGTCATAATTCCCCAAAATAGACCGTACATTCCCAAAAATAAACAATTGCGACCTATAACGCTTTGCCAAAGATGTTGTTAAACCTTTATGAGTCAATGTTCTGTGAAAGTCATGTAGCACACTTGAGTTGTGTAAAACCTGTGGTACATCTGTATTACAGACCACTCTTTCTTTCATAAGACATGAAAATGATTAAATTAGCAAGCTAGAAGAAAGACCTGCTGCTTTGCAAATCTGTACCATTAGAAACCACCATAAAGTAGAACTAAAGTAATTTCAATATGTGTATAAATACGACTTCACCTGCATTTAAAGGGATAGTTCACTCAATAATGAAAACAGTTGATGGTAGCCATTGACTTCCATAGCATTTTTTTTTCCATACTATGGAAGTTTTTTTTTTGTTTTTGTCTTTGTCTATCTCTTTAAATCTTCTGAAATGTGATTTAAAATGAATACTTTAAGCTAAAATTATGTACAAAAACTTGTAATATGTGTTTGATTTAAGAAATGGCATATATCTTGTTTTGGTATAAGAAAAGGAATATAATGGCCAATAGAATGCTGATATACTGTAGGCACAAAAAAAAAACTAATTATGCATATATGTATATATAATTTTTTTTTATTAAAATACATAAAATAATAAAATCAGCCGACCACGCCCATTAAATACTAAGACACTGTTAAGAAACTTTTAGTATTTTTCATTAATGTAGTTATGTTAACTAGTATTAGTATAATTCATTAGCTATGTTTTGTTTTAGTTAGTTCATGTTAACAAATGTAGTAACTAATGAGAACAAATAGCCCCTTATTGTATAGTTTTTTCCAAGTTGCAGTATTTTGAGAACTGTGCGAAAAATTCATAGGAAAAGGCCTTGTGGTTCTTTGTTCCTTGCAATGTTTTTGTTCAGAGGTAGCCTTGACTTGTCTTTCTGCCTGTTTTGAGACACAGGACTGGGATTTTTCTCATACTTAAAAGAGACACAAGTGTCAGTTCAGTTTACGTCTGTGCCATTTCCCCATCCTGTCAGACACAGATCTCTCATCAGCTCGCCATGTTTCCGCCCCTTTGCTCAGGATCTGGCATTGTTTGGCTTTTTTAAGGCTGCATTCATGTTTGTTTTAGTTTGACATATACACCCCCTTTCACAGTAGTTCATCTATTTTTCTATTTAACGCTAAGGTTCCTGGCAAATGTCTGCGTCTTTTCTCCCTTCCGTGCAGATGTCCTAAGATTATTCACACCATATAATTATTATGCATATAATACATCAGACAGCTCACTCTCACAGTACTACCACAAACTCCTTCATGGTTTGAATAAGGCTTTTGCACACGTTTTGATATCGAAATATCCATTATCACATTAAAGCCTTTCCGGGTAGGTTGGCATGCAAATCAGATCAACTGGACTCATTTTATCAGTTCAATCTGAGAATTTGAACTGGACAAAATCAGCCAAAATGGAATGCTTCCCACACTTCCTGCCTTAAAAGCCTCTGGATGCATCCAGCTATGAAGAGAAACTGGTCATAAGTCTGTTATACAGTCATCACGAAACATACAGTCATCACAAAAAATACAAATATTGACAAAATATTCCACGTTATACTCCAACTTTAAATCTTAGGTGAGCAAATAATAGGCCAAGTTATTTCTTTAGTGGCTTAATCATAAGGCTGAGAAGAGGTCTAAATACTTTATGTGTTACACTCAGTAGCTCCATAGCGCCCTCATCTGTGTGTTTGTAATATGTTCCACATTTACTTATCATAAATAATGTTTATATATATATATATATATATATATATATATATATGTTTGTGTGTTGGGGGGGGGGGGGGGTAGCCGTTTTAGCATTAAACACTGAATATGCTAAATGTATGCAATGCAATGGAATAAAATGAAAAGTAAGTTTAGCCTAAATTAAACTGTCACTCAGTAGAGCCATAGCTTGGGACTAAATATTGGTTCATAATATTTGTAGACTTGACAAAAACATTATTTCACCTTTCATAACGTAAAAATAAACTAATTAGTCAACCAGTAAAATTAACTAGTAGGCTACAGTAAGACCCCATCAGTTAACATCAGTTAAAATGAGGAGTACATTTGTTATAGCATGTATTAATCATTGTTAACATTGATTAATAAATAAAAAAACATTTTGATTTCATGTTAGCTCAGGTCCATTAAATAGCATTACAGTTTTTTTCAATTGTGAGCACAACTGGAGCTACATGTGCAAAACTCTAACTACAGTCTGCACTAGCAACAGTCACCTGAGCTAAACAGTTCACATCACCTGCAAAACTCACTCCAAGCAACACGACTCTTAACACTTGGCTCAAAACAGGCTCAGAGCAGCCAAACACTAAACACAACCCTCACTGAGATAACACACACTGTCACTCCGAACACACTGAGAGGATAAACACTAGCATCAAACACCAATACAGAAAATACTCACTCTTCATCTTTACAGTTTGAACAATTTCAGTGACTTCATACAGTCATATTTTCTTCAAAGGAGTGACTTTCTTTCACATGATTTATTTACATTTCTAGAACATAACAGTTCTTTAAGGTAAATGAAAATTAGCAGTTTGCTTTAATAGTCTGTAGTAATTTACGGAATTACAGTAATGAGAAAAAAAGGTAGAAACTAAAAGTACATACTGTAATTCGAACAAATCATTTTCAGGGCTAATCCTGAAATTGCAATCAGCAGTGTTTGAAAGGCACAAGGCTAAAATCTATTCCTATTTTGAATGTGTGGTTCAGTTTTGACAGCAGTGTGTTAGCATTTGAACAAAGTGCTGCAAATCCACAGTGTTGTGCAGGTTGTGGTTAAAGTCCTGGGATAGTTCGTCCACATGAACTACTGCTGTGCAGACTGTAGTTAGAGTTTTGCACATGTGACTCCAGTTGTGCCCACTGTCATTTAGCAATTGAAAAAAACTGTAAATAATACAACTTTTGATTTTATTAATGTTAAAATTAACAGATTACTAAAAGCTTTATTACTATTTTTTATTGTTAGTTCATGTACTTTATTGTCAACATGTAATAGTTTATATCTACCATATATATCATTTTCACAATAAGTAACATGTGATTTGTGTCCTATTCATGAAAAGCAGCATGCATTTTACAAACATAGTTCAGGAAGCTTGTTATCTCTGTGTTCCCATCGCGTCGACTTTAACTATTTACCAGCTGTTTGTTTTGCTGTCGTACTGTTTACAACAGTCCCAACGCTGATAAGACATATGCAAAGGAACGTCACGCTCCGTCCAACGAAATTATGCCATTGTTGATCATCCTCTTGAGTTATCACTCAAAAATGACGCGTGCAGATTTTTGCTGAGATTTCAGATCACATTTAATGATTTTCATTCAAGAGCAGATTCACACGAATCCTCCTCTGGTCAACACTTCCATGTTTTTTTTTCACTTTCAGCCACAAAATGTCTTTTTATCTCTCTCATACACACAAATACTTGTACAGAGACTGCAGTCTAAACCAGCTGAGGAGATCTTTAGGAGAACGTACACCATCAGCTGTAAAACACATGCCAACTAGGCAACAGTCACAAAATGACCCAACTAAGCAATTACATAATGTACAGAGCAGATGCATTTAAGACATGTTATTAGAGTCCTTGCATAAGGACTTGGAACAACCTTCAATTAAAAATCCATTCACATCCACTCGTCCGCATGAGCACCAATGTCCTGTATCTTAAAAGAGAAACTGACAGAATAAAAAATAAAACACTGATCTATTCCACTGGTATGCAACTGCAAGTAAAGGAACGCACGTCTCATTAAAAAACACAAAGCATTAAAAATCTAAATAAATTCACAATGATCAAGATCACATTTGAAGTGTTAAACTGTTAATATCTTCTTCATGTCTGTACAGTCGTGGCCAAAAGTTTTGAGAATTACATAAATATTTTTTCAAAAAGTTTGCTGCTAAACTGCTTTTAGATCTTTGTTTCAGTTGTTTCTGTGATATACTGAAATATAATTACAAGCACTTCATACGTTTCAAAGGCTTTTATCGACAATTACATGACATTTATGCAAAGAGTCAGTATTTGCAGTGTTGGCCCTTCTTTTTCAGGACCTCTGCAATTCGACTGGGCATGCTCTCAATCAACTTCTGGGCCAAATCCTGACTGATAGCAACCCATTCTTTCATAATCACTTCTTGGAGTTTGTCAGAATTAGTGGGTTTTTGTTTGTCCACCCGCCTCTTGAGGATTGACCACAAGTTCTCAATGGGATTAAGATCTGGGGAGTTTCCAGGCCATGGACCCAAAATTTCAACATTCTGGTCCCCGAGCCACTTAGTTATCACTTTTGCCTTATGGCACGGTGCTCCATCGTGCTAGAAAATGCATTGTTCTTCACCAAACTTGTTGTTGGAAGAAGTTGCTGTTGGAGGGTGTTTTGGTACCATTCTTTATTCATGGCTGTGTTTTTGGGCAGAATTGTGAGTGAGCCCACTCCCTTGGATGAGAAGCAACCCCACACATGAATGGTGTCAGGATGCTTTACTGTTGGCATGACACAGGACTGATGGTAGCGCTCACCTTTTCTTCTCCGGACAAGCCTTTTTCCAGATGCCCCAAACAATCAGAAAGGAGCTTCATCGGAGAATATGACTTTGCCCCAGTCCTCAGCAGTCCATTCACTATACTTTCTGCAGAAGATCAATCTGTCCCTGATGTTTTTTTGGAGAGAAGTGGCTTCTTTGCTGCCCTTCTTGACACCAGGCCATCTTCCAAAAGTCTTGGCCTCACTGTGCGTGCAGATGCGTTCACACCTGCCTTCTGCCATTCCTGAGCAAGCTCTGCACTGGTGGCACTCCGATCCCGCAGCTGAATCCTCTTTAGGAGACGATCCTGGCGCTTGCTGGACTTTCTTGGACGCCCTGAAGCCTTCTTTACAAGAATTGAACCTCTTTCCTTGAAGTTCTTGATGATCCTATAAATTGTTGATTTAGGTGCAATCTTAGTAGCCACAATATCCTTGCCTGTGAAGCCATTTTTATGCAACGCAATGATGGCTGCACACGTTTCTTTGCAGGTCACCGTGGTTAACAATGGAAGAACAATGATTTCAAGCATCACCCTCCTTTTAACATGTCAAGTCTGCCATTCTAACCCAATCAGCCTGACATAATGATCTCCAGCCTTGTGCTCGTCAACATTCTCACCTGAGTTAACAAGACGATTACTGAAATGATCTCAGCAGGTCCTTTAATGACAGCAATGAAATGCAGTGGAAAGGTTTTTTTGGGATTAAGTTAATTTTCATGGCAAAGAAGGACTATGCAATTCATCTGATCACTCTTCATAACATTCTGGAGTATATGCAAATTGCTATTCTAAAAACTTAAGCAGCAACTTTTCCAATTTCCAATATTTATGTAATTCTCAAAACTTTTGGCCACAACTGTACATATGTTAGGTTAGATATATCAATAATATTCCCTTTTTTGGAATACTAAAAGCCTAACAGTCAAGAGTTAAGTCATGAAAGCTGCAACAAACATCCATAGTGGACCGGTTTGTGATTGCTTTCCTGTGCAGATATAGAAATTTAACCAAAAGCACTCGTATGTTTTGGAGACAGTCACCGCATTTGTGGTTAAAAATCATCATAGTCAATTCCTGGGAGCACAGTTATGGTACTCATATATTACAACTCAATTGTCAGTTTCTATATATTTTAAAGCAAATCCACAGCAGAAAATCTGCTGCTGCCATCGACTGCTCAAAGAGAAAACAACGGACGTGCAACAAACTTACAAAGTAACCGAGAGATGTGTGACATTCTCTTTGGCACATTTTGTCACTGGCATATTTCTACAGTTAGCGTTTTTTCAAATTGGTACAGGGAAAAACTAAGTAAAAAGCGTCATAGACTTAGCACTTGCTCAGAAAAACTAAATATATGTATATATTTAAATACACAAGAGTTTGAACACACAAATGCTCCCTAATTCTTCACTGATAAAAGTGCATTAACCTTTTACTCTAGTGAAACATTCAAATGTAGTGTAGCCACATAGTTCAGTTCTTTCAACATTCAGGTGAGCCATAAATTTGGGTTCTCTTGAAATGCATCTGGAAAAAAAAGTGACCTTTATAAGCTTAAAATACTTCGGGCCATCAACTTGTTCCAAGGCAATTTCTCAGAAAGCTTCATTTTCATTTAAAAAGCAACCAAGACTTTTAGACAGCTACGTTGGCTGTTTCATTTGGAGTTTACTTTGTGCCAAGCACAGAATTAACGAGAAAGCTGCTGTGAAAATGCAGCGATCTAGGATCGGATTCATCAAAGCATTATGCAAAGCATTGCATGAGCTTGTGCAAACGCGCTACAAAATAATGTGACATCCGAAAAAGCAACAGAGGCATAAATACGTATGGTTGAATTCAACTGGAAGGCATGACAGAATTTGCATGCACATATTGTACAAATGTTGGTCGTTTAACTAAGTGTGCTTAGCTTATTTAAATATTTAGCAGCAACTGGTTCCAGACAAATTTGATCATCATCTCTAAGTGGCAAGATTCAAATGAGATTATCAAAACGTCAAAGATTGCAGTGGGATCGTTAACCAAAAAGAAAAGGCATGTCCCCTTTAGACACGAATCGGTGTCTGCTTAAAACGAGTGTTTCATATTTTTTTGGTAACTGCATGGCAGTGCAAGCTTGTAGTCAATTCCCGCTGTTACAAACTTTGAACTTGCAATTGCTAGAAACAGATAAGCTTTGTTTCAAGGGGTCAAGGCTTTTCATTTAAGTGCTTCATAGCTAAACCATTTAAGCTTGAGTTTTACATCTGTGCCTTTTTTGATTGTAATTCTCTGATCTGTCGTCAACTTAAGAATACATTTGGTAAGCTAAACAGTTTCGTGAGTTCATTTTGTTTTTCTTGTTTATAAATACCGATTCTTACGAGATGAAAAGGAGATAAAAACTGCCATGGCAACACGAATCTTAACAGATGCTTGCGATGTAGGTCAGGGCAAGTGGGTCGCTAGCTGAGATTTTTTGAAAAATCTCTCCCTTTTATCAAGATTTAAATGATCAGGATGAGTAAAACAGAAACAAATTATGGAAATAACTGATGAAGATGATGACATCTTATACATATGTAGGAAGGACACATGGCCTAATTAGCAGGAGAAGGAAGTGGCTCTGCTGTGGCCGGCTGCCCCACGGAGGATTGGTTGGGAGCGGGTGTAGGTGTAGAGGCTGATGTGGGCATAGTTGCAGGCTTTGGGGAGGGTGCAGATGGGGATGTAGTGCAAGTGGAGGTAGCAGCTAAGACTACGGGCTTGGGATTAGGAGGATCACTTTGGGCAGGAGTGTCATTTGCACGTGATGCAGTCTTGTTGTAGTTAAGATTGAGGATGTGCTGCTGTAGGTGCCTGATCCAATCCTCCTGTACCGAGAGAGGGCCGTGAAACTCCACGTCACAGAACCTAAAAAAAATTAATTACAAATAAATGACAACTGGTGCTGAGAGCTTACACATTTACAGCTCTTTTAAACATACAATCTAGACACCAAAAAGGCACTAAGAACATGAATATGATCAGAGCTGAGAGAAGTAAGGTTACTGCTTGTTTCCACATGGAGTTACTACAATTGTAGATAAGATGATTATAAATATTACTAAACAGAGAAAAGTATTAAAGTATGTTAAAAAGTACATAGTACTTATGTGTATTATGCATTCTTTATATTCATTGCAGTATCATGTTTTTAGCTTAGCAACATTACCACCATTCTAGATTGTTCCAAAACAGGTCACTAACAAGGCTCCATATAAGTTAACATACAAGTAGGTAGTAGACATCAAGGCAGCTCATTCGGTTATGGAATAGATCTAATATGCAAGTACAGAACTAATATGGAACTCACCGACACTTGAGTGAGTAAATTTTACCCACAAGGCTAACCAGTCGGGTGGAGGGTGGCTTTGGCACAAGGGCAGGAATGGTACTGGAGCGAGGCTTTGGGGGGCCACTCTCTCCCTCCCCTCCTTCAGAATGTGACGGGTGTTTAAGTGGTCGTCTCTCAAATCCTTAAGAGAAAGAAATCTGCAAATTAGGTACAATTTTGCAGGTAGATGGGAAAAAGAGAACAGGAAGAGATTAAGGTAAAGTTGTACTCAGACCTCGTGGCAAACGCACGTTGAGTTCACTATGAGCCACCTGCGCATGTGGAAGGGTATTATTGGAACGCTGACTGCCAGGCTGTGGAATAAGGCCATGCTGAGTGGAAGTTCCACTCCTGATTTTTGTATCTGTTCCCCGTGACGATAATCCCCAGGAACAACTGTTGACATCGCGTCCAACTGCTCTCTTTTGAGGCAAAGTGAGAGATGCCCACTTGGCCACAGTGGGCTTTTGGGAAACAGTTGAAGAAGGGTCAGAGTCGCAGGACGGTGAGAGAGTGGAACTGCACCTCTGCAAAAAAATTATAATTGATATTAAAACTGAAATTTCAGTGGGGAGGGGGGGGGGGGGGGTTGTAGTAAAGAATCACAAAATTGTGTAAGAAATTTGTTCAAGATGCTTTCATACTTTCTTTTGGGTATAACGGGCTCCTTGTGCATAACTTTGCTGCATCTCTGCTGCCTTCTGTGGACGGCTGCGTATCCAGGCACTCAGTGTCTCGATAGGTGAACCATTTACACACCATTCTGTCACGCCAAACTGTCGTAAATGTGCTCGAGCATGACTGGCCAGCGCCTTCCGGTTTTCAAAGTAGAATCCACAGAGTTCACAACTGGCATCTGGAAAGGAAAAACAAAAGGATGAAGTCACATTGTTCTTGTGACTATTTGCACAACAAGGAAGAAATAATGTGCCAAACATGCAAACAATGTGTAATTCACAATAAGACCAGAAACGTCTAAAGAAAGCAAATAAGGTCAGTTTTAAAATTTTTTTTTTTGTTATAATCACCAACAGCTTTATTTTAAGTTTGGAATTCTGAATTAGGGTCTTTTATTTATTTGAGAGTCATTCTTCTGCAAACATGGAAGCAAAACAGACACTGCACAATAAATAGTCTTAAAACAATGCCATGGAGAAGAACCAAATAAGGAGTTTTGTAAAAATATACCCGTACCCATGTGGCCTACCCCATGCTTCTCCGTTGAGGTTTTACCCTTAAATGAATAGTCCTGTGAGGGAGGCAAGAAGTTTCTAGATTGGATGAGCAGTTTTTCTCCTGGCGGTCCCTCCTCCAACATCACCTTCTTCTTCAACGGAGGCACTCCAAAAATCTTCCCCACAGGTGAGTTGGAGGATAAGGCAATGCTTCCCAGCCCATGCTTATGGAGGCGTGAACCAGAGTGGAGCAGGTTAAGAGGTGACTTACGGGACAGAGCAGAGGACTGATAGCCTGTACTGTTCATTGAAATCCCACCATCCTGTCCCGGTTCCTCCTTTATGCCCAAGGCAACAGATGCAGGGGTAGTGCCTTGCCTCCTCATGACTTCCCACAGTGTGTCAATTGGCGAGCCATTCACAGACCACTCTGTGATACCCATATGCCTCAAGTGTGAACGTGCATGGCTTGAGAGGCCTTTGCGGTTTTCAAAGAATTCGCCACAGAATTCACAGCGAATATCACGGGAAGGTTCCTTCTCCTGAGTCATAACTGTAGGATAATAGAGAGTAAAAAGACAACAGATTGAGCTGGGAATGATTTAGGCTTCCATTAAGATAAATAAAAATGCTAAAAGTAAACAAACACACATCACAGGTGTGAAAACCTACCCAAGTTGACTGGATAAATACTGTCTGAAGTGTTTAAACTGGAATGTAGTGACTCTGGGTTGTAGCTTTCATTTACTCCAATGTCTGATTCTTTCATGGTAATCTCTACAATTTTAGGCTCTGGTTTCAGTTTAACCAGCTCTAAGGTTGGGGAAGAACTGGCAGTGGATGTCGAAGGAGACATTTTGCGGTTAGTAGGCTGATCATCGCTTGGTGTTTGGGCAAAGTGCAAAGGCTGGCGCCCAAGCACATTCCCTGGCCGAGACAGTCCTGGGCTCTGAGATTTGGGGGACTTTAGAGGCATGATTGAAGGTAGGCCTCGACGAACAATAATCTCTTTTAGTGTGTCAATAGGTGAGCCATTCACAGACCATTCGGTGATCCCAAGTTGGCGCAGATGGGAGCGGGCATGACTGGAGAGGCCTTTGCGATTCTCAAAAAGTTCTCCACAGAATTCACAGCCCACATCTTTCATTGGCTCTGGTAGAATTGTACAGAACATTTTATCAGACTTAAGTCAGTTTAGGTGTGTAAATTACCTTACGTAATTGACGAAGCCAACAATAGACAAGGACATGCAAAAACACATAAAAGTTGTTACCTATAGGAAAAGACATCACTTCTCCACTACTGAAACGAAGGACTTGCAATGAAGAGGGTTTCCGCTTCTTTGGAGGTGGGCCCAATAAGGGGCGGGAAGAAGAGGATGTAGCTTTGGAGCCAATGGTTGTCTTCAAAGAAGAATTTGCCATTTTATATAGGACAGGGCTGGAGGGAAGGGATCTCTTACAGGAAGTGGAAGTGGAGGGTTGGAGGGAAGTCATGCTGCTCTTCTGGGACCTTAGGTCCTCAGGACCATCTGAGAGAAAAGAATTTGCTCTGTGTTTAAAGTCATCAGTCAAGATGAACCGGTTGAGTAAGTCAATGGGGGAGCCCTTGGATTCAGAGTACTCAATCCCAAAATGGCGCAAATGGGCACGAGCATGGCTCGACAGGCCTTTTCTTGTTTCAAACCACGCACCACACAACTGGCAAATAATGTCTTTAGAGTCCACGTCCATTGCTAGAAAGGAGTGTGAGAGGAACAGACAAGTTTAAGAAGTGTAAGAAGGACAGATAATAAATGTGCAAAAGGAACAAACTGATGACCACAACACTACAAAAACAAAATCACAAACAATTTGTTGAAACTCTTTATTAGTATTTACTACATAAAATGTGTTCTTACTAAGATTCAAAGGGGCATCCGTCTCTTGCGGTGCCCAGAATGGTTTGTTCGGACTGGAATGATTTGTAGACTGGTTCTTTCCTATGGTCTTATGCTCCCGGGATCGCAGTGGGAAAGACACAGGTAGCAGGGAAGAGATGGGAGCCTTTCTCAGTACTGGGGAGGATGGAGAGGAAGGCAGAGAGCCAGCTGCAGAGTGAGTAGTTGGGGAAGAGGAAACTTTAATAGTGGAACCCGCAATAGAGAATGGGACAGTGGGCTTGGTATCCTGCAGCCCTTCTTCAGTTTCAACATCTTTTGTGGGGCTAGGTATAGGAACAATATGGGCATGGTGCTGAGGCTTCTTAGGAGACTCCACAGTAGAAGAGGTGCCAGTGAAGTGAGCATCAATGGAGCGTTCCTTAGTGATCTGGTAGAGGAGATCAATGGGTGCACCACTGTTCTCCGACATGCTGATGCCGAGCTGCCGTAGGTGAGAACGGGCATGGCTGGACAAACCACGACGAGTCTCAAAGGTAGCACCACAAAACTCACATTTCAACAGGTTAGAGCCTGGAAAACAGAGAAATGGTGATTCAGGACCTGTCTACACTTACTCACTTTTCTCAATTTATTCACTATGCAGAGTTAATAAACCTTTACCTCTACTGTGGAAATCAAAACTAATTTGTGTAAAATGTCACGTAAAAAGACAGAAAATCAAAGTGACATACCAGACTATTAAGGAAAATGTTATGTAAAATACTGTATTTCATCCTATCAGCTCAAATAGTCATGTTCATGCAATTAACACTAGCAACTTCAGATGTTTTCAAACCATTTTTAAACATTACAATTTCTGTCCATATTTACTAACTATCAAGTCATTCCAAACCTGTATGAATCTCTTTCTTTTCTGTGAATTTTAAAGAATATCCTTAGATTTGGAACAACATGCTAGTGTGTAAATGGGTTTTCATTTTTGGGTGATCTATTATTTTTAAAGTAGATTAAAATACTTGAGATTAAAATTTTATTCATATTACCCATAGCGTCTGTCTCTTTGGATTCAGGGCTCCTTTCCTCAATAGAGAACAGGGTCTTTTCTCCTGGACTTGTGGCCAATTTATCTGTAACAGGTATTTGGGGCTCCTCTTCTTCTTCTCCATCCTCTGCCTCCTCTCCACCTGTATATGCATAGATAGGGACTATTTTTTTTTAAATGAGCTAATTGTAGTCAAAACCAACAATGTCTCAAATGAACATGTCCCTTAAACATACTGTAACTAGCTTTACCTTCAACTAAATAGAATAAATTAAATTAACATTTTTTTTTATATTTAACATATTCATGCTTTAATTACCTGGCCAGCTGCTTCGGTAAGATTACCTGTTAAAACACATCTGCAAAATATTTTCCTCATTATGGGGACAGAAACTTACAGGGCAATCACAAAATATATAGTTTGATGTCTATTTTAGCAAAAGAATAAAAAATAAAAATTCAAGGTTTTAATAGCCCTTAAAATCCACATAAATGTTTTCCTTTAAGATTATAAACTGTAATGATTTCCAATCATATTTCATAGCATTCAATCTCCCAATTATTTTGCCCAAAGTTCAATTAATCTGTGACTACCTCATTTTCTACCTCATTTCTTATTTAACCCTAAACCACCATATTGCACAGAAAAAAAATGTTGATTGCAATTTGTGGAAGGAGTTAAACTTAATGACTGAGAGTTTGTAAAACTATAAAGAACATTCCTGACTAACAGCAACCAACTGGATTAGAAAACAACAGGTAGGTCTGACTTAAGAGTCATTTTATTTTGATTTCTCGAGTCTTACAATTAGATGAACACAAAGACTGATACTTTATTCACTCCAGAGGTCAATTCAGAAGGTCTACATTGAAGCAGCACACAGTGATTTTCTCTTGAAGCTCCTGCTGGTCTTGCTCTTCTCAGCATATTCAATATAATAAACTGTGAACGCGTTCCTGCGTTGGGCGTTTCTGTTCTATCATTTGATCTGTCCTAGACACATTTCTAGCAACATCAGCCCTTTTTCTGCTTAGACTGAAAACATAAATTCACTGTAATGGCATACACTAAGTGAAAAAACCAGACAACAAATCGACAATTCAAGATATTAAATACAATAAGTTAAACACGAACATCCACCGTTTAATATTTTATTCAGACCAACATAAAACGAAACAAGCAGCGCTGACACTTTATTTTCAAAAATGTTTTTGTGAAAGTGCGCGGAAAAAGACATAAGAACCAAGAAAAAGGAAACGTTGGTGCGCTCCATTCCAACATAAAAAAAACACCACAAGTAAAATAAAATGGCGAAGACTTCTTCTAATTTGGGGAATCATAAAGACATAAATGCAAAAAGAAGCCGTCATTTTCACAGGACATCAAAAACTGCCTTTATTAAGCACCTGAGCGCAAAATGTCACATATCGACACTTTTCAGATAGAAAAGTGTTCGGACAGTAGGGGAATGAGTCTACGTGCACTCTGTCTCACTGGATCATTGTTGGCATCAGTGATTTAAAAGGCGCATCGGGTATGATTCTTAAATGTTAACACGATTGCATGCCATGCAAGCCTTGAAAGTGGCGAAGCTCAGAGAACTTGAATCTCTCATGCATCCCCATGCACGGCGCGTAAGTGCACGCACTCACCATACAGCGACTGCAGCGCATCGTACTTATTACAGCACCTACAGTCAGACAGTTTTTCCGCTTTTGTTTTTGTCTGCGGGGAGATGGAAGCAGCCATTTTGCCCCGCACACATGCACTAACGCACCAGGCGTGACGAACCGAATAAAGGCGGAGACTATAGGCAAAATATTAAAAGCAAGACATCAATTATATTGATGAAGATTTCATTAAGAAATTAGCAAGTGTTCTGCACCATACAAATATCTTTACAACTGCTTTCACAACTGCACAAAAATCCCAAGGCATGCACAAGCTTTTGAGGTTTCTTTTTAGTGTATTTTAAACTTTTGAAAGCAGATGAGGTAAAGGCTATTTATTTAATGAAAAATCAACTTTTGAGTAAGTAGCTACACAATTTATGTATGAACATATTGTTTCATCAACCTTTGAAAAGACTATTTAAACATGATTTAAACAAGACACAAAAAAAGTGATCAAAAAGTGGAACTAGACTAAGCCCACTAGTGATTTTACATTTCCATGAGAAATGACATTATGACTAACATTTCAGATTTTTACAATAATGTTTCTTAACTATTTTACATAATCCTTCTTTTGCTTTAATGACAGCATGCACATGACATAAGTATGGACTCCACAAATTTGACCAAAAAAAAACATTTGTTCTCTAGCATTACTTTGTTTCATAGAGCATCAAAATAATCAAAGAATATCTGACCTTTTGTACAAATAAGCTTGCATTTGAGAAATAATGCAGACTCTTAAATATGTTTTATATAATACATTTGTAAAAACTTTGTGCATCATACTTTTCTAACAAACATTTTGCAGTTATATAAAGAATTCAGCAACTGAGAACTATTACATTCCTCATGGCTTAATCTTTTACAATTTTTAAAATTCAAAATCAAACAGAAGTAAATTCCATACACTTACCCTCCAATTCACTGATACTGTGTTCTTCCTTCCAGCGCAGTTTTGGAGAGTCAGAAGAAAGAGTGGCGGGTTCTGCTGTCATGTTCTCCTCATCCTTCATGTCTTTCCTGCTCTCTTGCTCCTCATCAGAGTTTTGTTCTTGATCTGACTGGAGAGTATGAGTGATGGCAGTAGGTAGAACAAGATCTGGATGCTTGGCAAAAAGCTCTCGGAGAATGTTAATGGGAGAAACTGTGACTTCCCAGTTGGTGATGCCAAAGTCTCTCAGATGGGCTCGGGCATGACTGGAGAGACCAGCCCTGGTGTCAAAGCCAGCACTGCAGAACTCACATCTCATTACACTGAAGGTTGATGGGTCAAAGTTGGCGACTAGAGGAGGTAATGGAGAGAAGAGCATCAAAACAAGTTATATAAGCCATTGTTTCTGTTAAACTCTTATGAGACATCAAGATTATAAACATTAAAAAATAGTAGGTAAAGAGCATCTAAATTTACATTTACAAACACCTCACCTTTTTTCTTCTTTTTCTGATAGGAGAATTTCTTCTCAATAGCATTGACCTCTTCTGGGGAGATAAAGTGCCTTACATTGTAACTAACACCCACTCTGTTCAGGTGACCCCTAATATGATTGGCTAGTCCGATGCCATTATGGAATCGATCCGAGCAATAAGGGCATTTTCTTTCCACATTCTTCAACAACCCCTCTCTATCATCATCATCATAATCTTCCTCAGTTAATGCACCAATAAGGCGATTGACAACATCCTCTTCATCTTCATCAGCATTAATATCATCATCATCATCATCCTCATCATCCTCTAGCTTTGCAGCAACAAGTTTGCCTTCTACACTCTTCTCCTGACTATCAGATTTGACTTTGACTTTGGGTTCCTCCTGTGCTTCAAGCTTTTTGCTGTTCTTCTTTTGTGAGGAGGAGTTGGATTTGAGATCTGGATCATTTGCAGGTGGCTCCATCCCTGGGGTGGGGAGTGGTCATAATGTGGTGTCACAAAGTGTTCAACAGTTATAAAAAACAAACAAACAAACAAACAAAATATCAAGACTAATATTCCACAATTTCAAGGTTAAATGCAAACAAAATGTATCTGGGATGCAATGAGAATGGTGACAAGCTGAGTTAATGGAACAGTTGATCTAAAATGGAAAGTCTGTCATCTTTTATTCATGCTCATGTTGTCCCAAACTTGAATGACTTTCTTTTGTGGAAGGAGAATTTCTCCTTTTGTGTTGCATGGAAGAAAGATTGTCATATGGGTTTGGAACATTGTGTTTAGTAAATGATGACAGAATTCTATTTTTGGGCTCATTGTAAACAAAAGGAACAGCTTGGCCTGACTACTCTGCAACCATTTAAGATCTCTATGGCTCTGCTCATCACTCACCCATCACCTTGCTGCATGAGAGGGGAGTTTGGAGGTCAGAGCTGAGAAACTCTATGAGGATGAGGGGCAACTTGTTTCTTAGCTGGGCTTGCTGCCCCTCAAGCAACCCCAGCCTCTCTGCTGGCCCTCGGAGGCTGGCTGAGAAGCTGTTCTTCAGCTGCAAGGCCAGGGCAGGTACCTCCACAGGGTCTGCAGGGGAAGGGACCAGGTTCAGACCAGGGTGAAACCTGGGATTTCCCCAAGTTTATGGCCAAGCATGACTTATGAGAACTTCTAGAATTTCAAGGCTTGCCATTTGCCCCCCATTCAAGTATTGGTCTTTGCTGACTATGGCCACTGATTCGGTTTACTGTTTGGAAAAATGTTGAAGGAAGAAAGTCTGTACACCACCGGCAGTGGCTAATAGTGAGCACTGGCCAATGGAACAGGAAGTAACTCCTCAAACACAATTATAATAACTGGCCAATGGAATGGGGAGAGTCACCACACTCCTTTAACCAGCGGCCAATCAAACAGGAAGTTGCCCTAAACAAATTTTGGTTCAAGGATGATTCTGGCACATTGATTCCAGGCATCACAATAGCACAAAAATACATACAGTGCATATACACATATACATGCTTCACTACAAGACAAAAGACAGAAGAACAGGTCATGTATTTATTCAGATTTTGCCAGTATGAAATTGGAGTTGTGAAGGCAAATTGTCATTCTTCTATTGTGGTGTTTAATGACAGCATTATTTAATGTGACAATGTTATAAAGAGATGGTGAGAAATTAATGTAAAATACAGATCTTTTCAAAAAATTAATAGTAAATATATCAGTAGTTTATGAATGTTTACAACCTCTCTTTTTCAGTATGTAACTGTTGCAGTGGTAAATCTAGTTTATTTGACAGAAATACGGTTGATAATGACAAGTGTTAACATTTACTTACTACATTTACATTTATGCTTTTGGCAAACACCTTATCCAAAGCAACTTTTATGGCATTCAAGTTTTATATACAGTTATATATACTTTATATTTCTGTTCTTTGGGCACTGAAGTCTTGCCGTTGTTACCACCTTGACAGTTTAGCTACAAGGCTAAGCAATGACTGGTCTTGGTGTTACAACCTGATATTGACGTACCTTTTTTGGAGTCTTGTTTTGGATCATGTTCTGGTTCTGGTGTTGGAATGTCTTCTGTCTGGCCCTTATCTTCAGTCTGGTTCGAGATTTGGACTCGTTTTTTCATAATGGGAGTAAGGGTGGATTTAGGATCCAGTCTTGTACTCGCTCTTGTGCGCCCACGTTTACCCCTTTTAGCCCGGATTGTGCATTTATTCCCTATGCTCTTGAATGCCACATCCTTACGACGTGGAGCAGCCCTTTGATTTGGCAGAGATGACATGAGATGCTGAAGTTGTGGAACATTCTCTTTCACGAGATTAGCCACAGTTGTCCTGGCCTCTTCGGTTTGTCTCAACTCCTCAACCGGGTCTGTGTTGTCATTCAAACTTGCTTTACCAGGTTGGTCTGTGGCCTCCCCTGGGGTTGTAGAAGCATTTTGGCAAGACAATGAACTAGAGTCCACCTGTGAAGGGCCACTTTCAGGCTGTGTTTCTTTAGATTTTTTTGATGTTCGGATGGGGTACCTCTTGTTGAGAGGAGATGTGACAAAAGTTGATGTAGCAGCTGCAGAGGACTGAACCTGTCCTTTCTTGCAGGACTTCTGCTGAAATCGGGGTGAAGTTCGATAGACACCAGCCCTTGTTCGGGTGTTGTGCATCTTGGCATGCTCAGCAAATTCTTGAGGCAAATCAGAGCTAAAGTTGCACTTAAGACACACAAACTGGCTGACCTCCGTTGACTCTTGGATGACTGGCTCCATTGCCTTACTGCAACTTGCTTGCTCTGCCACCCCCTTGTCCCCCTCCTTTAATTTTCCAATCTCTTCAAGGATTTGCTGCCGTGACTCCTCGTGGCATTGCTGGTGATCTTGCAGCAATACCTTGTCTACAAACTCCAGACCACACTCTATGCATTCAAAAGCATTTTTATTAAGAAGTCCACTCCAAGAGTCTTTCTCTCCAAATTGCAAATTCTTCCCAGATCCACCGACCTGGCCATGCTCTCGCATGTGTTCACGTAGATGGGTACGTTTCTTGAAGTAAATGCTACATTCTACACATGTAAAAATATCTTGGGAGAGGTCTCCATCCAGTTGGTGATGAACTACTGACCTTTGCCTTCCTCGTACCTTCTCTTCCTCTTCCTCTTTAAATTTGAACTTACTTTCCCCAACCTTTGTGGTTTTCCTATGCTCCTTTGATCCTAAGGGTTTTCCTCTGGTCCTTCTGCCGGTTGCCGTTGTGTGTTGCCAAGTGTCTAAGCCAGAGAAAGGCCTCAATATAGCCCTCTTTTTTCTTCGGCGCTGGATGAAGGTGCAGTGCGCCCAAGGTCCAGGCGGTGGACTCTCTGGCTCAGAGTCTCCTGGGAAGGTGTATACATCTGTCTCTTTGGTGTTCTTCTCTTTCCGCCCTCTACTATTAAGCATTTTCTGCTCAGTTTTCTCTTCTTTTTGGCATCCATCTTTTGGTGTAGTATCTGGTAGATGACTCACTTTGTCTTGTTCCACTGCAAGTAAACAGCAAAAAGGTTTTATTGACTTAAGTCATTTTTTTATATGATGGTGTTATTGAATCAAATGCATTGGGGTACTTTAAGGTTTTTTTTTACGTTTTGGTAGGCTGGAGTCTGTCGTTTTCGGATCCTTGTATGTAACATCTCCTTGGTTCTCTACCTCCAGAGGGGCAAGTGGGATCTTTTCAAGAAATAAGTGCTTGGTTTCCACAGGTTCTTGGCACGGAACAATGTCAAATCTGCAAGCATAAGGATTCAAATGGATAAATACTTTAAAGCTTAATATTTATCTCCATCAAACCCCTCAATGTTAAAAAGTATGCACTTTTCTATAAACCTGTTTTTCTGTATATTCCTCTGTATCTCACCTGTCTTCTTGTTGTCCAGAGCTGGGACTTCCTGGGCTGTGAGCAGCCAGACCATGAGGGTTAGAAAAGTGCTGAAGATCTTCCTCTGACATAAACCATTGGAATCCACACAGGAACACAAACAATATACACATGACAACAGAAAGCAGTAGACTCACAGTTATATCTACAGCATGTAGACAAACAAAACCATTAACGTTGTTCACAGAGAGAAACGTTTCACAGTACAAACACAGAATAGCTCAGTCTGAAACTAGCTGAATCATTGCAGATTCCCATTTCCAGTTTCTTACACTTTTAGGAAAAACGGTACAAAAGTACCTTTTGAAAAGATACACTTTTGTACCTAAAGGGTACATATTAGTTACTAAAATGAACAAAAGTGTACCTACAGCTTTTGTTCCTTTTTTCTGATAGTGTATGATTCAGACATGCATGTACTTGAAAGTAAGAATGAACCAGAGAAACAATTACCGTCCAAGGTTTCTTTCTCCGAGTCTGAGTCCCATGTCAGAGATGAGGGGAAGGCTGAAGATCGTGGACTCCCCTGTACTTTACCACATTGCTCCAGTGTGGGGAAAAAGCATTTTGGGCCATCTGAATCTCCATTTCCATCACCCTTCTCCATTGTGTCATCACAATGCAATAACCCCCCCTGTGAGTTCAGAGGTTTGAAACAAGTCCAACATTACATAATTCTGTTTAGGAGAGGAATAAAATGCTGCAAGATTCTCACACAGGTGTACACTGATTTTTAAAAGATATATATAATGACAGTGTATAGATAGTTGTAATTAAAAGGTATTAAACTGTATTAAGGCAATGACTCCCACATATTTTTTAAATATTCATATAGAGTAACGGTTAAAAGAAAAAACGTCTCGTTTCATTAGAAAAGTGAATGTATTATTTCAAAGGGAAAAGGGGGAGTTAAAATCTGTGTCCTAAATCTTTTTGCACACTATCCTTCCTAAATAGTATTCAAAAATAAAATTAGTGTGTCACAAATTGTAGTATGTTGAAATAAGTATACCAAAGGTACTACAAATACAAATAAAAAGTGTAGAAAAAATCATATTAATAAAAACAAAAACACAGGAAATGGGACATTGACGGTTAATCAGTATCAATATGATCAATACCTAACTTGATAAAACAATTATGTTATCCACATTATATTGCATCTGCAACAACATTGTGAACTTTTAGAAAGATACATTTGCTCATTTGCTTTCAAATGACTCATTATGCAAACACATCGCGTTCTCTGCACGACAGACCTGCGACTGGCAAATCACCGTGCTGCTTCAGTTCTAATACGCTAG